>NC_143556.1:116412500-116712500 GCF_054136105.1 Typopeltis vanoorti | reverse complement strand
TATATACACATACCTGCCACTGAATTGGAAATTTTTATTTAATACCGTGTTTAACGTCCATTAGCCCGAATTATAGCATATATGCGGTCTGTCACAGATTCCACAAGGTGTTAGATTGCATGTACGTCTACTACCAGGTTTACCAGACAGTCCTTCAACTGGTTCACATTTGTCAGAAGAGGAATTTGCTCCGGGATCTGCTATGGAGGCCAGGGAAGATGATGGAAGTCGCTGAACCACTGCTGGATGAGAAGTCAACTTTGCAGGATGGACTTGATCCGCAAGAATATTCAGATATTACTTGGAGGACACCAGCAGTTCCATCAATATCACGGGACCCGCTTCGAGTAATAGAACATGCCTCACACCATGACATCACTTCCAGAACCTTAAGTTGAAGGTTCTGGAAGTGAAAATAAAACTACCTACTTAATTTAAACTGCCTACCTTCCGTAGAGAACAAGGTGTACCGTGACTAGTCGGACCACAACTTTTTTCCAGTCTTCCAGTGTCCAGTCACGGTGTTCCTGACACCACTGCAGACAAACTTTCCAGTTCTTCCCAGAATCAGTGTTTTCCGTATAGTAATGCGACTGCTAACACTGACTATCTTCAATTCCCTGCGCATAGTTCGGTTAGATATGAATATCGTTTATTAAATTTTTCGATCAATTGCTGCACACGGGAAGTTCTGTTTGTCCGTACAAGCTTTCTCAGACGACAGTGATTTCGTTTGTGACACACTCTCTTAGCATCACAGTGACACCTCTTTGACAAGCAATGTGAGTTATTTTTACGCTAATTAAATACCTGGGATATGTTAAGTTTTTGAGAAACCAGTCAACTGTTTTTCATAATTATGGTTCCAGCTAGACGGGCAACCGCAATAAGTCCTTTATCGAACTCCGAAAGAACCTTTCCTTTGTATTGCGATCAATACTATTGACGATTACTGACCAGCAGCATTCTTAAATAGTTATCTAGAACCAGTGGTGAAGCACGTGACCGAATATGTTGCATAAACGCTGCGTAAGTGGCGTTTACGCCTATCTGCATAAAGGTTTCTAATTTAGTGGCCGGTGAGTGTTGGGAGTGACTTAATTCTTTATCATATATGTAATTAAAATAAGTAAATTTTTTAGATGCGTTCGCAACAGACGCAACTGAGCGTATAAGCCTATTCGTTTCCATTTGTTCTTCAACAAACTGTGGTGTTTCTGTGTACCAATTTTGCTTTGGGTGGATTGAATTTAGTAAAGATTGATATTTGGAATCTTCTTAAAAAATTAGTGAAATCCCTCGAAGTCTGGTTTAAATCGATCCATTTTAGTCTCAGGTATCTTCAAAACGCCTAGACCGTATAAACTTCATGTTACAAATATCAATAAATAAACTGTCTGCAGTGCACACGTAGTTATATCTTTGGGTTCAAGTTATCAGATAATCAATTAATCACAATACTGCATGGTTTGTCGAATGAAATAACCAGTTAGTCGACCAATTCAATGGCCAGCAATGTGGCAGTAGTTTGTATTTGTGATCCATTTCTACGATAAATAGAAAAGTGACATTGGGAATTCCATACTCGGAAGAGAAAAACGTAAAAATGAAACTTATTCTTATGATTATCTTGGATTGTTTCTATAATTATTGGCCTCTATTCTATATATTTAGTTTATTTTATACTCACAGAATTAGAATAATAAAACGTTAAACGTCCAGGAAAATAATTTCAGAATCCGTTTTCTGTCCAGTTTCATTCACTAATTTTCAAGGGTACTGTATACAAAGTATTTTTTATAACCTTTGTATACAAACGTTAGATGGCATAAAAAACGACTTGAAACTCAATTAATTGAGTTTCCAAGCGAAAAAGGAGTTTTAAAAGGTGATCACTGTGATAGAAAATAAGACCAATGGAATAGTTTCCTTATATTAGTAAGCTTCTGCTTGGTTTTGTTCCTTATATTTTGTACGTTATCGCCACCTAATAGCCGTTCCTAAGGAATAGCTATTAGGTGGCGATAAGGTATGAAAGAAAGATAGAAGATGTTAGTCCTTTTTTTGTTGTTGTTTTTCATAACCAAGCATTAATAACGTGTTTTTGCGGTTGCTGTCTACCAAGTGTGAACTTCTTTCCCAAACAGCTAATTAGCAGGCAACAGTGATGGGATATGTGATGATAGAGTAGTGGAGTCGATAGCAGGTTGTAATAAGGAACACGTTTCTGGAGGGAGAGAGAGAGAGAGAGAGAAGGTGGAAGAATGTCCTGTCGGTCTATCATCGTTCTGACTTTTTTTTTCTTTTCTCAGCTCTGAAAAATATTCTTTCTTTTTAAGGAATGCTGAAAAATTAAGATGAGCAGATAGGAACAAGTCTTCTAAATGAAATAATTCTTGTATTATCTTTACCTTAATTAATGCAAATTTTACGGGACTTATTAATTGAAAATGCATTAATAAAAATTATTTGAAACATTGCATTGAAATCTTTATCTATCCTATGGCTGACTTTTTAAAATATATTTTATAAAATTTTATAAAAATTATATTATATATATATATATATATATATATATATATATATATATATATATATATATATATATATATATATATATATATATATATTATATCTTTTTATACATTTTATATTATATATTTTTATAAAATATATATATTTTTATATATTTTATAAAATATATAAAAAGATACTTTTAAAAAATAAAATCAATCATGTAGTAATCTAAAATTCAGCATAGTGGATGGTGAGGAAGTAAATTTAATGATATATTTGTTAACTCTAGAGCTGCTATTTAACAAGTCCCATATCTAAATTAATTTTTTTTAGAATATTAATTTAATTAAGGTGAAAGTTACCCTTTTTATGAAGGGAGGTTTCTGTAAACCAAAGAAAATTAGTTCCTCTTATAGTAAAAAAACACTTCAGAGACATAACCGATTTACTTGTAAAAGAATCATATTCGATACTGGAAAAACTAATTTTGCGCAGAAGGAGAGAACGTTTCCTTAACTATTTCTGTCAAATCTGAGTTAGCACTCACAGACAGGACTGACAGAATTGTAACCACAAATTCAGAAAAACCACTTCGTAGACTGAACTCGATATTTTTAAACTTTGTGGAAATTTCAGCAATAACTGTAAAAGTGATGAAAGTGATATACAAGAGAGAACTAAGTGTTGGTAACACAAAATAAATCTCTCTTCTTTTTATGTGTCTCCCGATGAACGGTACGAAACCTATAATACATTCTATAAAACTGTGCAACGGTACCCAGAGTACTAGGGGGTCGCTAATGATTTTTTTGTCATTTTTATTTCATTCATTTATTATTTAAAAAAAAAACATTTTTGGATAGTCCTGAACCCCTGTTCTAAAGATTAAACGCACAAAGTTCTCAAACCACTTCAATGCGGTGGTCTCAGAGTGACGATGAAATTCGTCTACCGTTTAAAGACAATCACACACAAGCCTATTCGAAGCCGCAGTCTGCTGGTTGCAGAGCAGATATGATAACCACTAGACCAACAGAGGATCTAATTTTTATCACTTTTTTGTGATAAATAAGAGAAGATGGAGTTTTGCTTCGTTTACAGATATAATGCAGTTCTTTTTTAAGTCATTGGTAGTACCACTCAGGTTTATGCACCACCTACAGAGCATTTTCTTATTTGCAAATATTTTAGAATTTGCAAATTTTAAAACAGTTGCTCCGTACTTGTGAAAATCTTAATACCAGCAGCCATACAAATCATGTTTACTCTTCTTAGCCGGATAGAGTAAACAGAGGCTGCACAGCAAGTCCTTGGCTTAAATTTCCTAAAAAGAAAACTGGTTCACTTTTATTCGCTCTCACTGACCAGAATGACGCTACAGATAAATGCTTGACTTAATAGAGACACGTCTTAGATTGCCATAATTACGAATGCATGATTGAGACTGAAATACCCATTCAGGCAGGATTTGTTCTGAACACATTTCATAACATATACCTAGGAGCGAGTTACTTAACAATGTTTTTTTGAACTATAATATTATGTAATATTCCACTATTCAGATAGTTATAAAGAATGGATCTGAACCTCCTCCTCCCCACCTTTTTAAAGGAGGAAGAAAGAAGATTTCAGATTCATCTAATGTACGTCGAATTCGTCATACAGAGTTCACGATACTTTACTGAAATTTAAAATATCAAGTTATTAAAAATTAGATATATATATTTATTGAAATATTTACGAAATTCAGTTGATTCAAGCAAGGAGAAACCTAGGTTTTACAGAATAATTGCGTTATCATAATATTTTTTAAAAGTAAATGCTATATTTCTCAAACTGGATTATTTAAAAATATTAGTGTATAATAAAATATTTAAAGAAAGCCTGAAGAGTAACTCAGCATTATTCTCCACAAATACAAATTACAAACACATAAAGTTACAAATACAACAAAAATACTTAAATTCCAAATACAAAAACAAACGTTTTTATATTTGTAATTTCTCCAAACATTTTTGATCTGTTATAAATAGAACAAATCTCAAATATGAAATATAATTCAAATTATTAATAATTTTAAAAGTATAATAATATAATGTAATATATAACAAGTTCCTTAAATATAATTTAAATAATTTGCTTTAGTTTAATAATTAGCAGCAGTGCATTGAATATATTTGCTTCAAGGACCAAATACCTAGTTCTACCTTTGCCCACGCGTTTTAAAAAATAGAGCATAAAACTAGAATTACTCCTGCATTCATAACTGTAAATCTCTTCTGCTTCAAATGGTTTCCATTCAATCTGAAAAGAGACTTGTGGAAGTGGGGAAGGATACAAATCGATATTCTTTCAGGCAAGCTTTTGTGTGCAGTACGAAAAATGATGTGATATGCAAGAAAATTACACCGCCATACGAATACTGCCAAGAAAGAGTTGAAAATATTTTCTCTCCGATCTGAACTTTACGGAGATTGTAGATTTCTGAAAGGATGCACGTGTTTCTGACACAAGGTCATCGGTATGAAGAGTGACACTTGATAAAGCTATAACAGAGTACCTTTGGCCTTCCCAAACATGTCAAGTTTGGGTTATGATTAGCAGTTAGTGAAGATATATGAAGATAAAGTTATCCCACGGAGATTACCGAGTTCCTCTGGTGCTGTGAAAGCAACAGAACTGCTTTTTTCTATTCGGTCTCTATTACATACCTTCCAACGATACATCAATTTTCTGTTTCTTTAGAACATTGCATGGATAAAATAGATACCGTATAATATGCTTCTGCAGCATATGCAGTGTGCGGGGGGGAGGAGTCAATCGGGGAATTTCGTTTCCCTTACCGAGAGTTCCTGTGTATACCAAACTGAAGGATCATTTTCATTTTTGGAGTATTTGCCTATTTGTAAGGAATTTTTCTACCAGTGATAGCATATTGTTAGATAGTGGTAAAAATATTTTTAAGAAAAGGGACAGATACTTCCACCCCCATTTTCACTAAGAATATCAGAACAATCATTATTCTGAATGTTAAACTTGTATATGTATTATGCATATGCACCTTAGAACTCTAAAACAGAAGGACTAACTTTTATCTGATTAATAAACTTGCCAACAGCTGCCGTAGCTCAGTCTGTTTCAACAATCCCTTTGGTTGGAAAGAGCGGAGTTCAAATCTCGTCTAGGATGCGAAAACCTTTATCAGTTCTTTTCGACTTAAGGGGAGTTAGCGGATCTCATACGGATGGTGAAGGATTTTGTTTCCAGGAAATTCGTGTTTTTGATCTCGCAAAACAGGCAAACCAGACAGAAGAACACACGCAATTAACAGACATGAAAGCTATGTTGATAGGATTAACTGCCTATCAGGTTTCTAATAAGTGTAATAAGTTACTATTTTCGATATAAGACTTAACACCTTACTCTAAAATTATGATCATGAAGGTCAATCTGAGCATATCATTGGCTTTAAGCACTTGTAAGACCAATACTTACTTCCTTACTCTTTGTCATTTCTCAAAGGAAGAATTGTACACTCATTTAGTTGTAACTGTTTGGAAATTTGTAAGTGGCCAGTCTCTACATCTGCCCATCGCCGACGCTTTTACTTCGCCGAGATGTTTCCTAATTCCAGCTAAGATTTATTTGTATGAAACACAACACAGAATTCTAGTTTATTATATTTTCCCTTTTCTAAATTCTTTCACGTGCCTCCGAATGGTTTTCAGCGCAATCTATTTTAAATTCCAGAAGGTTGATTTCGCTTTTGTCTTCTCGTATTTTTATTCTTCGCTATATATTTATATTAAACTATAAACTGCAAACAGATGAGAACAGCGATCCCACAAAATTTTGCTATGCGCAATGCGATATCAAAACTTCACCAATAAAATAAATACATTTCTTTTTTTTTATTATTTGTTGTGTCTTGTTTGTGGAATTTAAATTGATCATGTTTGTCTTCTTCAGAAACATTTGGATCGAAGAATTAACACGTCTACGTAGTTTACATATTTTGTAGATGCAGACTAACTGGTAATAGCGTTCACTACTAGATGTACTAAATTCTGCCGGTCGATAGACGGGTCTTCTAGTATGTATGTTTTCTTTGTACTGCATATAAACAAGCTAATCTTAACAAAGAAGAATTTTTGTTTTCCTCGCCGTTGGAATAAATCAAATTTTCTATGATGAATAATTAATGCATATTTTGGATGTACGTCTGTATCTAACATATTTATTTCTTTTACACAACTTGTTAACACACAGGAGGTTCAAGGAATTGAAATAATACCAACCGAAATTTAGCTAGATTAATAATTTAACAGTTTCTATTCTAACATTTCTCCATAAATTTTATTCCTTAATTGTCTCCTTTGAAACAGCGAAATCTGAATTTAGTGGTAAAGCAGTGAGGTTTTACAGTTCTTTGTTCGAATGCCAGACTAATGAAGCGAAATGAAAAATTTCGCCTCCTTTCGCAAGGCGAATACACATTTATGGAACTTTTCGTCAACGCTTAAATTTTTTAAATTTCATATACACTCCGATCGTGTTAGCAAAATAACGGAACGAAAGAACAACTTGTATGAAAATTATAATTTATATAAATGATTTAAAAGATATCAATCACTACACAAAGCAAGCACTTCCAGGACTTTTTTGTTATTGTAGTTGTTTTGTTTTTGAAGTTCAACGAAAAGCGATTAATTGAAATTGGCTTTTATACAAAACAATGAAAGTTTACTTATAAATACCAAGTGTCTATGTAAACAACTGATTGCTGTCATAAGAGAAACATTATTGTATTTTATACTTCAATTGAGATCCGGTTAATTAAATTGGCATCTGACTTAAGTCGTTCATTGCCTTATGGCACTAAATTCGGCCCACTCGAGCGCATTTTTTTTCTTTGTTTACAATAGCTCGAACTTTTCCATCAAATGCATTGTTATAATTTAGTTTTAAATAAAATCAGACAGCGACTGCTTTCATTTCTATTCATTTATTTGCATTAGCTTTTGAAACAAGAGTCAGTTAGTTTTTGTTCTGTCATGTTTGAAACTAGAAATCAATAAGTACCTTTGTGGATATACAATTTATAGAGGGTCACTAATTGTTAGCAAGCCTCATTTCAACTGACTTAAGTGTGGCATGTATTAGTGTTTTATGCCAACAATCTTACAGATGTTCTAGAATATCAGAATTCTTCTAAAATCTACAGTTTTCAGAGAAATTTCAGTTTATTTTCATTAATTCATTAAAAAGCACCTGTATTTTATAAGGCATTTTATACACTTCTATACCTTTAATTTCATATATTTTCTTTTATCTTTATTTAATATTCGTGAATTCTGTTTTATTAGTGCGTTCACTTTCACGTGCCTTCAAACCGCATGCACACTTTATCAAGACTTATACTATTATTCGGTGTGAATATTTCTAATATTTCTCTCTTTCTCTTTGTAATAACGTAATACTTACGACCAGGTATTTCTTTTCTTATGGCCCACGAGACAAACCAACAGATAAGTCACCATCTGCAATATACCAAACCATCATGTTATTTACTGTTTGCATTACTCTTCTGAGTTCTTTGTCACTATCCCGGTTTATATACAAACCAAAAATGACGAGTTTTACGAAGCTATCTTCCCGAAACAAAATGCTTGTTCTACAGTTTGAAATATATTCTTGTACACTACAATGCCGCTACATGAAGCGTACCGCAACTTCGTGCGTAAAACATATTTGACAAAGTTTCACGTCGGCGATCGGAAAGAAAGTACAAAGGACATTTATGGCTTCCGGTAGGAGACTTGGATAGATAAAACATCAGTGTCACTGAAGGTGGCGTGTATTTTTTTTTTTTTTTTTGAAGCTTCACCATATTACTCAGATGCCGCAGATGATTGATTAGTGGCATGACACCACCTGCTGCTTCATGACAGCATAATCTCGATGAAGCATGAGCAAACTCTCCATCTTATCTTATTAATGTGTCTTTACGCTTTTAATAACCCTGAAACAACCAGTTTCGTTACTGTCACAAAATACCTAAATACAATGCATTTTTTTTCTCCAAATTTAGTTTTGCTAAAGAAAGCTCACTAAACGAATCCCTCTTCATAGAAGTGACTCGACCCACTGCTTTTGAAAAAGAAAAAGTCGGAAAAGTTTGTGTTAAGCTTTAGTAACAAGTGCTATATTTATTTAAATGGCGATATGAGTGGACACGAGTCTAGAATCTCCGTTTTGTGACCAATTGGTTGTGGGTTGAATTTCACTGTGACATGGATGTTTGCCGATGTCTAATAGTAGACGACTGTTATTCAGGTGTAAGACACCAACCAGCATGTTAGAGAGCTTTAGTGGCTTCAAATGCATCATATTTGGTTTCTAAAGCTGTTTGTGGATTATATAATCTTTAGTCCTACGCTGGTAATGTGTTCCACAACTTTCGTGGCTCGTTTATAAACTAGTTGGTAAATAACATATAAAATGCAATGTTGCAGACACGTTCGTGATATTAAGGTAAGTTGCTTAATGTCTTTTACTTTATACACAAATGGCAAAAAAGAGTGCGAGATTACGTTCACGGAAAGTGATTATTATTCTGTAGACACATTTAAAAAACCACAATTAATAACAGTTGTTACTAAAGATTAATAATTAAATTAAACGTTTAGTTTATTTAATTAAATTAAAGATAGTCGTTATTGTGCGACCAATTTTAATTAAATTAATAAAATTCCTTTATTGAAAATTAAAATTCTTAACAACTATTTCTCAAATTATTAAATATTGCTCCATCTAAATCTGTTAATCAGTTCGTTCTTGGGTTATTCTTTCAGGACGGACAAAAAGACATGACAGAGCTAATAGGATTTGTCTACGCTCCTAAGCCAGATTTATGTGAGAAAGTGAATTGACATTTTGCAAGATTTGCTAAATATATAGTTTAAAAAGATGCTTTTGCCTTCCTGAAAACATTCCAGTTTACGGTGACAGATTGATCAGAATTTGAAAATATGGGAGTTGTCATTTCAGAAAACATCTATAAATTTACATTTACATTCATCCGCCAAGTGGACTAACCAAGTGGATATTTTAAACGAATAGTTATTGTATCGGCTTTCCAGCTGACAGCCTATGGTTCGATTCCGGCGTGTAAGGATGTCTTTAGATGGGCGATGAATTTCATCGCACTGTGAGAGGCTGTCATTCCCCTTATTTAAGGCCTCACGTGGCTCGAAAATAATTCCATGTCCGGTCTATTCCATGCAGGGTTTCCGGATAATGTTAAAAAATAAAAATAAAATAAAAAAATAAATAAACTGCACCTAGTCTACCCGCTGTACTAATGTACTATAGGTTTTACAACCTTTAGCGCGATTCTCTAATAAAAGAAGCATGTGGATTCACATGAAGGTGAAAAATGCCTTCTTCATACTAAATAATCCACTGGCTTAAACGAATATATTTCAGTCATCTCTGTTCCGATGAGCTCCAAGATCACCGCGTGTCCACAGCAGATACCTTTCAGTCAAGTTAAAAAATCTGAAGAATTCTAATAATCGTTAACCATTATGTTTAGTTATGTGATCCAAGCTCTTGCCATCAAGCCCATCACCATTCTATAAAAAATGCTTTTTTCACAACGTGTCCATCATTTACTTTCCTATGGCCAAAGGAAAAGACACACACACACACACATATATATATATGTATTTATATATATATATATATATAGAAGAGAGAGAGAGAGATAGAGAGAGAGAGAGAATGATAAACTCATCCAGTACATAATGAATTCAATCTACGTAATTCTTATTACAAGACAGTTTGCAAAAGACGTTTGTACTAATGCAGAATTATTTAATTTCAGACTTAAAAATCTTCGAGTAAGTTCATTCAAGCTGCTAAGATGTCGACATTTTGATTATTGCTACCCAGAGACAAAATATTGAATTTAACTTTAAATTAAAAACATAACTGAAATTTTATGTCCCAGGTCTAGGAAGAAAAATATAAATCACACCTTTTTTATAGAATGTAAAAAAAGGATGCCGCATTGCAAAACTATTTTTATGTATTCTAATTAGCCGAAAGAAGCATGCAATGCAAAAACTAGTTTGTAAAATACAGGAAGAGTAGCGTCCAACTGAACTGACCTCTTGTTAATCAAAATTCGTTTTATCCAAGATCAGTCTACAACACGGTTTCCGCAACTTAAATTGGTTACTAAAACTTTCTGGGCATGAAATATATTGGCATAACACACGTGTTGGTTGGAGAATGTGGAGGCATGGAATACTCTTAGAATAAAGGAGTTTTGGAAACTTTAGAACAAAACAGAAAAAATTAATTGGTTCTCATGGTGAAACTTGACAATATTGAATGACTAATATTGCTATCTTAGCTTTAAAATCTAAGATTTTAAAATTTTCTAAACTTTAAAAAAGTTTAGTTTACTTTAGTTTAGTTACTTTATATTTTCAAAGCAATGATAATACATCGCGGAACGTCGCATTTTTTAATTTGGAATAACTATGTTTCTGAATGTATTATTATTATTATTATTATTATTATTAGTAGTAGTAGTAGTAGTAGTAGTAGTAGTAGTAGTAGTAGTATTGACCTCAGGCGGCACTATAGTCAGTCTAACAGTATGTTGGCATTGTTGTACTTACTTATCCTTTTCCTCATAGAACATTAAGCCGAGATCAGTCCCTTCCAGATACCTCAGGCTTCCTTCAATTGTTATGAGGGCCGCCTCTAGGAATTTTGCCGCCCCGTTCAGTAACATATTTTGCCGCTCCTTCTTCCTTATTTTCATATAGTTTATACGAAATTTTCCGCCCCACAAAAACTTGTTGCCTCGTGCAAATGCACGGCTTGTACTGTCGGTAGAGTCGGCCCTGATTGTTATAAGTTGAAAACAAAATATTTTTAACGTTTTACGCAGACAAGTAGTTTGAAAACTATTTAATTTAGCTTCCTGCTTTTGGTCCGCTTCCATGTCTCTAATATAATATAATAACATGATTTTAATTAGTTTTATTATGATATTTTGAAGACCTGTGATTTGAAACCTTTATGTTGTACATGAATTTCATCATTCAACGTGATCGAGATCAAATTATGAAATTCATGTCCTACAATCCCCATGCTTATTAGAAGCTTGAAATGGTTTTAAAAAAGGACCACGTTTGCTCTTTTGAGCAGGGCTCCTGCATTATCTAAGCCATAGTCTGTTCATGATAATATTATATTATATTTTTACAACCTTTTCATGGATAATATTTCCATAAAAATAAATAAAAGGGAGATAAACCAAAAGAGCAAAAGTTGTCCCTAAATTTTCTGATTGATGACGGATCCGTTATTATTTCATGGCCGTTTGGAAAAAAATAATTATCAGACTGTAATCGCGGAATAAGAAGTGGACAGATATTGAAAGATTATGAAGATTTTAGCACAAAGACATCCACACTGTTAAACAGGCGGAGATGGTAATTCCTGAGATGGTAATAACGAACTTTTATTATTGATTCCTCACACTGAAAAAAATGCGCTGTTTCTACTTAAGCCATATATAGCGACATAAATAAAGATGAAAACAAACGTAGTCAATATCAACGTGTCAACAAACAGAATAAAAAATACTATGACAAGAATAATCCAAAATATGCCACAGCAAAGCAATAAGGCGATTTTTTTATGTTCTCTCTTGGAAGCGCAAATAGTAATCTCGAAAGTAAATGAAGTGACAGAAATGGATCTTCAAGGTCTCCTTTCTAACAAACTGAAAATGAAGGGATGAAAATAGAAGCAAGTATCAACAATCCCAAAACATCATATTTTTATGTAATATCACAAATAGTTAGCTACCATCCGCCTTCGCTTTTGCAGCTCGAAAATCAATAAAGAGTAATGACAGCAAGAGGCTTTCTGCTATTATTCCCAGAATATAGCCTGACAAATATCTCGTGTAATGAACCAGAATAAAATATAAGCCAACACAGCCAAACCTGATGGTCCTACGGTGGACGAACTTGTTCGCAGTTCGAATGATTTATGGTCTTCATATTCTTTCATGACACTTATTAAAAGTGAATCATGGTGACAGTGAGTGACTAATTGATCGCCTTTTCTTAGAAGACGAGAATAGCTTAATAAAAACGTATTTTTATATTATTTCTCTCCAACTCAAAGAAAGTAAGATAACTCTCCTCAGATCACAGGAATAAATGAGTGTTCGGGGATTTCTCCACTTGCTTGAGATGTCGAGTTACAAAGACAGACGACTCTTTTCTGACACCAGACTCTTTAAACTCTAAGCTTACTTAGTGGAAGGTCAACATAAGAACAGGGCGGGTGCCTTTAATCTAAGGCTTACGTTTCCAGTTGTGTGTGTGTGGGGAGAGAGAGAGAGAGAGAGAGAGAGAGAGAGAGAGAGAGAGAGAGAGAGAGAGAGAGAGAGAGAGAGAGAGAGAAATGAAGTAGATTGGGAAAGGAAACACGATAGAGGGCCCTTAAAGTAGTCCCGATGTTAGAACCCAAGTAACAGGGAAAAAATCGTTGTTTGCAATGCTTGCTTCTGTCTAGGCAATCTTTTACTTTATAATTGTACTCTAGTTAGAATCTGTCGCAAATCTCCAGAAGATCCCATCAAGTAAGCAAGCACAAACTTTATTGAAATTAATTTAGCCATGCAACTCCTCACACTTTACATTCTTTTTCTGGGTCTCACTTTCTTTCTGTAACTGTAGAAGCGTAAGTCTTGTTAGAACAGTTAAACTCAGTAAAATGTAACATATTTTAGAAATATTTCTTTCTGATTACTAACTACGGAAAATAATAATCTGTTTTCTCAATTTTATTATTTTAGAAATGTATACATCGTAAATTTTAAATTTCTCATAAGACGATCGTTTCATTCGCGTTTCTCAAAACGCTTAAACACTTAATTTCGTTTGGTTTTTGACTGAACAGTCAAATCTGCTTAATTGTCCGTTCGTAAACATGTTAAACTCCAATCTAGACTAAGTGGATTTAGCTGAAATTTGGTACTTCGGATATTAGCTGTAACAGATTGCCTGTTTCAATTTTCGTTTTCGTCGGATCAGTCACAGAAGTAAACTGCGCGAACTGTTTCTGAATGTAATAGCTCATCTCTGAACACACGTATTTAATGAAAGTTTTGATTTTATAATTTTTGCTAATTACTCTGGGGAAATCTTGAATTCTGTTTCTTTTCTTTTCTCTTTTTTTTTTTTTTTGGATATCTTTAGTGACAAAAAAATAGACAAACTGTATCATATGCCCACAGTACATAGGGGAAAAACCTCCAGATATACACCCGTTGGGATAATGCGTAATGTTACTCTGCAATACTCAAGGAAAGCATTTTGATTGTTTCCGATATTTGTGTTACTTATTTAAATTTCTCTGGATAAATTTAGAAATTAATTATAAAAATAAAAAGATCAAAGAGCATGTGTAGACTGTAGAAACGGCATTTACTACAAGGCACCGACTAGTGAAACTTGTTTAGGCCATTTTTTTTTCTGTCGATTCCTAAAATAATTGAAGGTTCATGGCAGAGGTTGGCTGCCAACCAATCTTCCAGACAGTCAGTTAGGGATAAAGAAATTCCGCCTTCTCCTGTAAGGAATAAATGACGTTAAAGGATTTTTTATTTCTATTTTTATTTTTTAGTTTGTAATTATTTCCAAAATAGTTTCTTCAAAACACATTTTGTAAAATGCATAATTACACATAATGAAAATATTGGTCGATCTGTGGGAAAATAGTAATGAAAATTTATTTTCAAGTATCATAGTAAGATATGAATGGTGCACTAACTAAATAAATTTAAGTCATGGGAGATTTTTTTTTTAATCTAAAGATCTCTGAGATAATATTTTCTCACTTGTTGCAGCTACGATAAGAATGAGTGAACAAGGAATTTCTTACACTTTTTTTATTAAATGGCAAACACAGGAATTCATAGGAATTGCAATCAAAACATACTCATTTTACCTTGAAATGCCGCAGGTATTTAGGTGCCAAGCATAATCTAATGACCTTTTTTTTCCCTATGAAATTGGAAAGCCGTACTTTGGCTGTCAATAAGTGCACGTAAATCCCAATGGAAGTCATCAACGTCAGGTTTTGCGTCATTTTCTACCTCATGTGCACCATGGTTGACTGACGGTCCTAATACCTGCATCACTGGGGCTAGTTATTATAAGTAGCCAGGTCTGAGTTTGCTTGACGGGAGAGTTTTCGCTTTCTTCAGGAGAGAGAGCTTCGTGCTTGATACATTTTGTAAAGATGGTAATAACAATTTGCTTCAGGAATCCAATTGCCTAGTTTGATAGAAGACGATGCGAGAGGTTCAGTCATATAACTTCGGTAGCTTTTACACGAAATTGCTTCAATGCTAAGCTTGTTGTGAGAGGGAGCAAAAAAGGGAAGGGATATCTCTAAAGTCGCACAAAATAGGGATTCTTGTTACTAAATCAGGTAGAAAAGTGAAAGCGTTAAGATTTACAGAAAAAGGCTGCGGGGCAAATGAGAAAACTGACGATCAAAGGATAACTGAATGTATACGATTTTATATCTTTCGTTCAAAGGACTTCCATCTTGACTTCCCCATCGTGTGAATTATTTCCTTATTGTGATACAAAGGTTTCGTGCCATTCGAATGGAATTTATGTGAAGTGATTATATGCGAAATCACATGGAGATAAACATCTGAATGATAAATGAAAGAAAATTCTGTTGTCGTTAAGGTTATAAATGTTAACATTTTTTAAAATAAATTATTGGCATTACGAAGTATTTAGGAAATTCTTTTCGTTCTGTAGTACACCAGTTTTATCTATACCGAAATTAAAATCGGCGTAAGAAGTATTTTAAATACTCAGCAAATAAATGCTCAATCACAAAGAAATGTTTGGATTTCGGAAATAAAATCTCCTGAAATAAAATTTGTAATCCTCGAAGGACTACATTCGATTAACCACCAGCTCCGGCTGAGATTTGTGAAGAGAATAGCAGAATTATGATCCGCAAATTAACTTCTGAAGTTAAGAGAGAGAGAGAGAGAGAGAGAGAGAGAGAGAGAGAGAGAGAGAGAGAGAGAGAGAGAGGGAGAGACCAAATAATCTTTCAACTAAATATTTCAGTGATATCTCGTCCGAAATAACAATAACGTGCATAATAACGAAATATGGAAATGCAATAGGATAATACAGAAACCAAAATATGAAAATTCCCTTATGTTTAGTGAGAAATGAAACGGAATTCGATGGTTCCCAAGAAACAGTTTTATTTAAAGAGAGTATTACTCTCTTTAAATAAACAATACGATAGTGTTACTCCATTTCTCTGTACTAGCCACTTTCAGTTTCCTCTTACCGTTACAAGCCCTGAAGAAGCCGAACAGCCCCTTTGGCGAAACTTGCAAAATACAGTTATTTAAAAATCATGTTAGGTGATTTCCGATGAAACCACACGAATTGTCCAGCATACTGGAAGTCACGCATATTGTTGCATATAGCATTTAGATGATTGCTAGCGTAGGTGCAGGGCATAGTCGTATGAAAGACTTTCAAGTAGCGTGTAGGATAAGGCCTTGGTTTCTCTTCAGGGTAAGTTGAGGGCATGTAACTTGATTCTTTGATTCTTTGAAATTCCTCCAGATAAGGCATTGAGGAGGATAAGTAATTCACATCGTAGTGTGTCCTGTGAAGATTACTTTAATTCTTGTAGTGAAACAATGTAAGTTTTTGTTGGCTGTCTGAGTAGTTAAAATCGTATTTCCTTTCAATACATATATTTAATGTGTACAAATATTTACTTTTACAAATCCCCAAATCAGTGTATGGAACAATCCAAGAACTTCCATAATGTAGGTCTGAATTTTACTTCCTAAACGGAAATAAAAATCAGACCTTGCATCCCACAAGTACGACAAACCAGCCGTATTAAACTATGACTGGTGGACCCTCGGCTTACATTCCTCTGAAATAATAGTTTCCTAATTGCATTTTATGAAAGTTTCTCTTCTTCATTGACATTAGAATTTTGTGAATTGCTTGATAACAATAATAAACTGTATTCATAAATAGTGAAATACACAAACACATAGTACCGCAGAAATATTTACATTTAATTCCACCATTGTTCAATGTGGAAAAGAAATCAGAATTAAATTAAGTTGCATATTTGTAAAGTAAAGAATTCCTTCAATTCTTGTAGTGAAACAGTGTAAGTTTTAGTTGGCTGTCTGAGTAGATAAAATCGCATTTCCTTTCAATACATATATTTAATGTGTACAAATAATTACTGTTTACAAATCCGAAAATCAGTGTATGGAACAATCCAAGAACTTCCATAAAAGATGAAAGTAACATGTATAAATAAATAGGATAACTTCTACTAGTAGTGGTATTGTACAGTATAGTCAGTCTGAGTGACGTGATCGTAAGTTATTTCTTCTTGTATTTACATCCATACTAGTGTGGAGTTTTCGATTCAGATAAGTATCAAACGTACTAGATGATGTGTTGTCGTTGAAAGCGCATACATCACATTGAGAGTCAATAGTGTGCGAGGAAGTAGAGAGAGAGAGAGAGAGAGAGAGAGAGAGAGAGAGAGAGAGAGAGAGAGAGAAACGAAACGAAAGGTCACAAGACCTATAGCATATCAGTGTCGTATGTGTAGGCAAGAGATTAAGAAGAGAGGAGGAATCTGTTTACATTTCTTTAGAATAACTGAAGGTTGTATTCTTTGGGGAAGGATTCTTGGGAGAGGATTTTCCAAAGAACAGACGTAGATTGAATGAAATAGGACGCAGTGAAATTGGTTTGGTGAGTTTCAAGATGGACTTTAAAAGTGAGTTCATTAGTAGTAACTCGTGTTCTAACGATTTTGAATCTAACGATTTTGTTCTAACGATAGTGGCAAATTCAGCAGAACACTGTCCATGAAAGTATCTGTAGAAGATGCACACGGCAGAAACTGAACGTCTGTGAGAGAGAGAGAGAGAGATTGAAGTGGATACGTGAAAAAAGAATCGTTAATTAAGGATATCCCTCTTTTGGAAAGAATCCAACAATTCTTAGAGAGGATTTTGGTGCACCATCCCAAATATGACAGCAATATTCTCAGGTTGGGCAGATTTGGGATTTGGGATTAATGTTAGCATCCAAATGTTTGGCGAATGCAGAAGATATGGTGGAAATGCGTTTGTATCAGGAAATTATGTTTTCATTTCTGGGTATTATTAAATTAAGGGAGAAGGATGCGAGCTATTTCTTACGAGAGATCAGATAAGACAATTTTTGGTTGCATTGAAGTTACAAGTATGTCCATGCCCTATTGAGATATAGCTAGGAGTTCAGGAGATTCTAATACTTGAGCACTATAAGGTGTGAAATGAAAAGAAGGAATAAGGTATTATTTCGTCGGCAAAACTATGGATACAACTGTAATCCTGCGAGAACAGGCCATTTATATACAAGAGACAGAGAGTGGGTGAAAGAACGGAACTCTGATATACTCCTGAATTAGTGGGGAAATCCGAGAAGAGGACAACTCTACCATGACATGCAATGAGCGATCAGAGAGAAAGTTGGTGATCCTCTTGCACCATATGATACCAATTTGCTAAGTAGGGCCAAGCTCTATGAAATGATTTTGAAATGTCCAGAGCAACTATGTGAGTTTCTATAAATTTTTCCATGGCGGAGGTGCGTAGTGAAAACTAGATGATCGGTTGTAGATCGCTAATGGCGGAATCCCTATCTGGTGACTGATTAGTTTGTAGGTCTCTAGGCGGTTCAGGAGTTGGTTATTGATAATTTTCTCCATAATGTTTTGAGAGAACATAGAAAAAGTGAGAACAGGCAGATGGTAGTTAGTAGGTTGACTTTTATCACCTTTCTTTGGGACGAGCTGGATGTAAACCTGTTTCTTTGTTGTAGAGTAGATGCACGTTCAATAGGCTAGACCGAAGAGGAATAATGTTAGTTCTGGGGCACAAGTTTTAACATGGTATGTGGGATACCATCAGGATCAGATACCTTGTTCTTTTGTGTTCAGGTTATTAAGTATTCTTCGGATTTCTTTCTGGTGGAAGACTATCAATGCCATGAAGAGAGCAGTGTTTGGTAGAGTGGAGAGAACTTTGCGCAGAGTATCAATGAAGAAATTGGAAAGGATGAGTGATGGCAACAAGTCAGCCTTTTCTTTAGTTGAAGTGGTTACGGTACCATTCCATGTGAGTATGGTGGAAACCTGGGCGGGATGGGCAAAAGTTGAGCCCCAATGACCTTGGTGGGGGACTAGAAAGAGATACTGCCATTTGGACTGAAGGCCACTTTGCAGCATTTTGCCCTTTAAAAGTATGATTTGGATTTGATGATGATTCTTACAGCTCATGCAAGCTGCAATATAAGCGAAGTGAGCAGCTGGAGTTTTAGTCTTGAGTCATTCGTGGTATGCAGAGGATTTTTCTTTTACTGTTTTGACACACTTTTTTCGGAACCATGGCTTCAATCTTGGTTGTGAATTTGGAGTAAAATAAGAGATGAAGACTTTCCTTCTTGTGGGGATGATTTCTGTTATTCGACTCAGGTGTTTAGATCAGGAGAACTAAAGCAGTATTCAGACCATGAGAAGGAGGAATATAAATCATGGACGTCGTCCCCTTTGACACCCTTGTAGTGCCACAGGACAGGAGGAAACTAAGAACTGGTGGGTGAAGGTTGTTCTATGGCAAAAGAGGATTGTATGAAATTGCGTTTTGAGTTACCAAGAGTTACTAGCATCTGCAGAATACTTGGAAGTGGAACTTGTTACGAAGAGATCCAGTGTGTTGGGAAATTGGATAAGGTTGTCAGGTATTCTGTTATGAAGAATGACTGTTTATGATAGGTCGATGCTAATGGCAAACACATCGATATCCCTTCCTGCTTGATGATGAAGTTAGAGAAGGGAAGCTAATTTGAGTTATGGACGTTGAACGTCCCAAGAAAGATGACCACATTGTTGGGATATTTCCACTGTAAAACGTCGAGCTTTAAAGAGAGAGAGAGACAGTTGAAAAGACCCGAGTAGTGAACGGAGTCTGGAGCTATAGAGACTGCATATGAAAATGGCAAGTTTGTTTGCTAGCAAAATTTTGAGCCAAAGGGGATCAAACAGAGGGGGGGGATTCGAGGTTTTGCAATCCCTGCATATTATGTCAGTTTGGATAAATGCGCAACTTTCGCTCATGTGGCGGAAAGAACTACGTAATGTGTGGCTTAGGTAGTTATGGTGGACAGTGGTTATTGAGGTTATCTGTTTGGGTTCTGGTAACTAGAGTAATTCCGGTTTAGCTGACTGTAGGTGATGGTGCATATCGTTTATATAGCTGTTTAGGCCACGGAGGTTCGTGAAGTGGGTACTGAAACATTTTTTTTTAGTAAGAATCAATATTGGTGTTTGTTTTTTTTTTTTTTCATTTTTGTTGTTTTCTGTGTTTTTTGGTTGAATTTTTTTCTGTTTTTCATGGGTATTTTAATTGGAATTTTGTTGTTTTTTTGATTGAACATTAGTAGAGAATTTAAGCAGGAAAGCCAATTATTCTCATACACGGTGAACGATCAGAAAGGAACCATGCGAGAGAAACGTTTTTATGAAAAATAAAAAAAAATCTCAGTCTCCGGGAGGGAAAACTCTTCCACCTCGGTATGAGACCGGCTAACTTACCTTCAGTTCGAACGCCCTGATAAACGTTTTCGCGTCCTAGAAATGATTCCATCATCCCAGATCTTTCCCAACAAAATGCTTCATCTATAGCGATTGATCTGCTGGGAATACATTAGCACCGCCTTTCAATTCATTCAGGAGATGCTAATTAAACAATTCATATCGATATTCCTATTTATATAGCATTGTTAAATTTAATACTAAGAGAACAGTTTACTTCAATGTGCACTGAAGTGCAAATGAATCTTGAAATTCTTCTCAATATGACACACTAAATCCCATCTGATCTCACGATTAGAATGTGTTGCTATTAATATTAGTTCTGTACTGCTTAAGCGGCTTTTCCTCAAACAATTTAATGCAGCTGAAGCAACTATTGTAATGTACTGGTATATATCTATTTATTCCTTTAATGATCTTTTGAAGAAGGAAAGATCGCTAAACTTCTCTAGTACGAAACTAGACTGAGAATATGAAAAGTTACAGGAATCGTTTCGGCATTATTCATATTAATATATTCAATGATGTACTCGCATCATTGATTATTATCAATGATGCGAGTACATCATTGATTGCGTAGATTATAAGAATCAAATTAGAGACTTTTCTATATATTTTTATAATTCCACTCATTAATGTTCAGAAAGCTGTAACACCACAGTGCTATGGATGGGTGCAGTTAACTCATTGGGAAATTTTGCTCTAGAAACCATGCTCTCTCGCTCTCTCTCTCTTTCTCTCTCAAAACACTTCATGTCTTCAATAAGAAATTTAACCAAATGAATCATGCTTAGGAAATCCAAGAGTTTGCAAGACGTTCTAAGCTGAGGACTGTTTGAGCGTCCGGTAGCGAACTTTTATATTAGTACTGAAATCGTTCTGAGTTCTTTCACATACGTTTTAATTATTACCTTGTATGCAAAACAAACTCATTAAGTATCCTCTGATTAGAAAGCATTGGAAATCGTTACTTTTCTCAAGTAAAACTTCGTGAAGCACTATGGTATGCGAAGAGTTCACAAAACCAATATCTAATTCCATTCACTCCCTCTCCCCCTTCCACTCAACTTTTCTGCTGTACACGTCTCATCAACATTGTCA
This sequence comes from Typopeltis vanoorti, assembly GCF_054136105.1. Taxonomy (NCBI): domain Eukaryota; kingdom Metazoa; phylum Arthropoda; class Arachnida; order Uropygi; family Thelyphonidae; genus Typopeltis; species Typopeltis vanoorti. The sequence continues at coordinate 116,691,110 of NC_143556.1, read as the reverse complement.
GAGATACTCCGTGGCGTACATGTTGATGATTACAACACCGAATAAATTTCACCCCAACTCGCTTTCGACAAACCCGTAAAGGACATTAAATATTTAAAATTCCAACGTTGACGGCAAATTGTGAACGCAGTACAACCCCGCTGCCGAGCTATAGTCACCAGAGGGGTCATTAATCTTTCTGTACCAGGATCTATCTCCTTCTTATAAGACATCATTAAATAATTTATCAACATGTCGTTGTTATTGTTTCGTAAGAGATTGAAGGCGCTGAAGCAGCAATTGCCAGACTTATGTACATCTTCTCTGCCTAGCTTCAGATAAAAGTCTAGTAAGCATAAAAAGAAGAAAAAAATCTTGAATAATAATTTATGTAGCCAGGTCTCGTGGTGCACATCAACATAGCAAAAATTGAGAAATTGTGCTTTGGGAACTATTTGGAACAGTTTTAATTAATTTTTAAATGCGAAAGCTATTTTATTATTATCCAGGCTGTTATTATTCATGGATAATCGAATGCATGCTGCTGCTGCAAAAGAAGTCTTGGGAATAAACTTCGGTTCTTCCTTCCTGCTGATGCTGTTTATTCGTTATAGCATACAAAACAGCCTTTTGCGTGTGCATAAGCTGCAAGCAGCTTTGCAAGGAATGGAGAAGTGGATGAGTGTCTGGAAGTGACACACATGGGAAACATATTTAATTAATAATAGAAAGAATTCCTGAAACGGAGCATTAAGCATTGGTAGTGTTGCACAATACCTCACTTAAGCTGCGACCTCGGATCTCTTTTCAAAGATATTTGAAAGAACTTTTAAGCTCTCTGTTAAAGAGATTTTTCGCTCTTCACTATATTTCAAACTGATTCAGGTCTTCTGTAAGAATATAATCCTGACAAGGCATTCAAAGGCTAATATTATGGCTAGTATAAATTAGAACCACTTCCTTCATTACTATCATCTAATTTCTTCAATTTTTTAAGATAAAAATTTAATCCTGCATTTAAGATTCTACATTGAAAATGTCATCACTAAAAGAGCGATGAATCTGATTGGTGTCAACCAACACCAAACTGCAAAATATATTGATGCTTTTGAATCATCATGATGCAAAACTGTAAGCATTGGTTTCTACTCGATAATATCACATTTACGCGATTGAAGAAATCTTGGATAATCGAAATTAAAAATTTGGAATCCGATAGGAAATTTACTCAGTAGCACGGGGGATAGCAAAAATCTGAACACCAAATGATTACTTATTTCTGCGATTATTACATTCTAATTCTTATTATTTTTTGTATACAGGAAGAAAAAAGGAGTGAATATTAAATCGACAATTCATTTATAGTCAGATAAAACGTATTAGAGAGCATTTGGACAATTCATCTTTTTGTGCCATTTAATCTGTTCAAAATGCCTTCCCCCCTCTCTCTCTCTCTCATTTCTCTCTTTCTCGACGCAACCACTTGTCTTGTTGGTTCAAAACATCCTTTCTGTATACTTAGCGATCCAGTTAAGTGAATTACGCGCAGTCCTATGTCTAGTCTTTACTTTGTGTCTTAATGTAGAACTAGAACAAAGGATCAATCTGATAGCTCAATAGTTGCTACTTACGAAGCAGGAGAGACAAAAGAACAGTGAGAATGCATTAAAGGAACCTTTGTATCAGAGTTCAATAGCAGTTCTTGGATAGAGCAGATCGTAATGGCTACGTGCCACTCGAAATGGCTCTGTCAGTCTGTAAGTGTAGAACTATAATAATCCTTTATCTCATGAAACGGTTAGGCTAGCTTAACAACTAAATGTATTATAGAAAACAATAGCGGAAACAGCAATAAATAATTCATTCAACTGAATAGTTTGTCTCTTAATGACACCTTACCAACACACGCATACGCAAATTCTGATAGATGTGGAAGAGCATTTCGTTACAAGTTACTTGAAAGTTCTGAAATGTTTCGAAATTCGTGGATTTGCAAATGTATTAACCTGAGTACGATATCTATTATCTCCCAGTATCAACTTCGAGCACAGTTGTGTTTATAATATATTTTATAGAAACATACCATCATATTCAAAATAAATCATTTTTAAAATTACTTGCCAATATTTTGATTTCTCATACTATAGTAATAAGAACATTTAAAATGTACAAACGAGAATCGATTTTTAATGTGTATTTCCCATTATTGTCTTACAGGTGACGAAAATGTACTTTACTTGTGTAGAATTCACGGCACACCTGATTTACGGAACAATGCACTATTGCGAAATGTTGTTTCCTTAAAATGCTACGCTAAATTCAGATTTATCGGTATTTGGCTACTGTGTGTGAGAGAGGGAAATGTTTGTTAACGGTAAATTAGTAGTGCGAGCACATCAAGCATGGTCATTAACCATACGTAAAAGTTGACCTGCTTGAGAATCTTGGACCACGGATCATACTGCCGTGAATTAGAGACAGAAATTGAATCATAGCCGACTTCCTAACTGCATAACTGCACGCTCATGCAAATACTGAATTCGCCATGCTTACCGTTTTGCATGATGATATCCAAAATAATCAATATGTTTTGCAGTTTGACGTGTTTCCACTAAATGAACTCCAGGCCACAGAGCCGATATTGTTCAAAAACACATCAATTATTGGAAGGTAAGGCCCATCGTCTTTCGTATAGTCATATACGAGTGCAGTCATATTCCCATAAACCTCATTTGGTCCAACATTCTGGGAATAAGAAACCCACAATACTTCATTATTCCTCTGGCATAGACAGACAAGACAGCAAATCATACCGAAATCCCTTGATATTCTTTTTGAACAGCTTTAACTTCTATTCCTTGTTGAATACTTCATGGTAGATGATGTATTTTGGATAAGAGAGGAATAGAAGAAGCAAGTCAGGTGAGTTAGCAAGTGAAGTGTAATAAAATAGCAGAAATGGGAGTAAGTGGGTATTTTCTCTATGGAGAAGTGTCCATGGAAGAACCTGTAGAAAAAGAACAAAGAAGAAACCGATGTCTGTGACACTGTGACTGGAATGAATGAGTTCGCAAGAGATAAGACCGTCGATTAGCTGAGCTCTTCTCTTTTGTACATTATCATGAAATTTTATGGAAGTTTTTGGTGCACCATCCAAATGTAAGAACAACATTTTAAGGCTGAGTGGATTTGAGATTTGTATATAGTAAATGGACAGGAAAAAAAGCATGATCTTGATTGGAGAAGGACACCAAGCCAAGTTTTTTGGAAAGTGAGGAAGCTACAGAAGTGATGTTTTTTTTTTTTTGTTAGAAAAGACTTAAGGTAAATGTCAGTCCAACGTACGTTAGAGAGAGAGAGAGAGAGAGAGAGGGAGGGAAGTCTGGTCTTGCATGATGAGCTGGGTATCATGAAGAGTAACGGAAGCTGGATTAGATATTTTTCTGCGAAAAACACGACAGGACTTTTTTTTTTTTTTTTGATAGCCTTTCAGGTGGCTAGAACCGACCTGATTGGCGGAGTGGTCAGTGTATCCGCTCTTTAGCTAAGAGGCTGTTGGTTCGAATCCCGCCAGGGTAGGGGTATGGATGTTTATTATTACCGTACTACTCCTTGTGGAAAGGGCATCTGCGACCTTACCACTTGTAGTAGAAGTGGTAAGGTCGCTCTCAAATTTCACTCTCAAAAACATAATGAAGTACGCGATTGACCATATAGCGTCAAAATGACATCAGATGTAAAAAAAAACTAAGGTGACTTTGTTTCGACACACAGTGTTTAGGGCACTGATTGTAAAAGATTTTGAAGATTGGGATGTTTGCGCACTGCAAAGTTTGTCAAATGTGTAGCATGAACAGATTGCACTGTTATTAGAAAAACTATAGATAGGATTCTAACTCGGTGTAAGAGGGTTACTTCGTGTATGAGAAAGAGGATAATGGTTATAAAGAAAGCCTCACAACATCTGCTTTGTTCGGGAAATCAGAAGTGAGAATTCAGTCCACCATAATATCTAATGAACGACCAGAGAGAGATAAAACGTGCCTTCCACTTACAAATGGTGGAATGCAGTCCATAAACTGGCAATTTACTGATCAGCTCTACATTCCACATCCTATTCAAATACCTTGGAGACATCAAGTGAACAGCTCAAAGAAGATGTTGTGGGCAAGCTGATTCGCGATGATTCTTGAGTACATTAAACCCTACTGGTGGTTACTGATTAACATTAACGGTTTAAAGGTAATGAAGAGGTTGATGACCTATGATATTCTCCATTATTTAGTTCAGAGAAATAAGTCTGCAGTTAATGAGATATTTATTATTATTTGTATGTATTTTAATTTAATTTAATTATAATTATTTTAGTGGGTTGAATATTGGCTAGCTTCCATGATTTTGGGAACATCATAGCTAAGAAGCAATAGCATGTAGAGATCATATGACGCATGTAGATGATAACAAAGTGATTATGATACAGGATCAGGATAAATTATGACAGGATGTAGAGATGATATATGATTCCGGAGTGCGTCTCTTAAGTACAGCTGGGGTTGTTCATCAGAGAAAGAGCTCTTTCTGATGTCTAGGCTGTTCAAGATTCTTCGGATGATTTTTTGGCCATTGTCAGAAAGACTGATGGATTATTCTTGGTATAGGCGATCGCTTTAGTCATCTATGCAAGAATTAGAGGGAAATATTGATGCCAGAAAGGTTAGGTTGGTCTTCAGGTGTTTTAACTATAGAGTTATCAAAAGCAAAATGGGAGCGCGTATGAAAAAAAAGTTGTGTCCTTGGAGAAGGGAGGGATCAGAAGACACGGTGTCAAGAAATAAGTTATTTGGATATTTTTACGGATGTTTTATAGTTGTTTTTGTTTGGTCTTCTGCGAAGATTGGGATTGAAGCTGGAGTTTTTGTCTCAAGTTACCTGCGATATTTTGCTTTATTTTATTTAATTTAATTTATTTTTGAACTACCTTAGTACATTTGTTGGAAATCATGGCTCACCTACTGGGTAGGAATTTTGAATGTAGTGCAGAACAAAATGTAGTCCGATTGTGAAAAGGAGAAGCTATGAAAGTTATTATTCCAGATTCCGCTGCGGAATGCCAAACGACACGAGCGTAAGAGTCACTGAAGGAGAGAGAGAGAGAGAGAGAGAGAGAGAGAGAGAGATGAACTGGATTTACTGGACACGAACCTTGTACAGATTAAGGTCTGAGGGAAGAAGTGACTCAACAGCGTTTGTATTCGGAATAAGAACTTCTTCCTCTGCGCGTTTTTCCCGCTTCCATTGCAGACTCCCCGTGTTACATAGATACGACTTTGTTAGTGCAACCCCCAGGCTGGCCTCGGCGAGCCTGCCGCTGAGGGGGGGGTGTATTTTTGACTGTAGCAGCGTGCGTTCATAGGACCGGTTTCCTTGCTTGCAAACCGGTTTTGCAGGATGAAAAACTCCAGATAAACTGGAGGAGGGGGGGAACCCTGCTGTCCACTCCCAACACCGGCTACTTGACTATGGCTGAGAAAGATCCTTAAGCTCCTCATGTCGGCGACGAGAATCGAACCCAGGACACACCTTTCCCAGGCATATATTCGGAAGAAGAACTGATTTAGAAAATATGTAGAGCGTTGGTTGAGCTGAGAAATGCCTATTTTTTTCCCCTTGGTGAGTGAATAATTTGCATTAGTTCATTACTTACAGCAAAAACTTCAGTTTTTTTTCAGGTCTGGTGAACGGAATTGGAGAAAGAGAGCTGAAGTTGGAGTATTAAATGCACCGTGAAAGATGACTTCATCGTTTGAATTGTTTAAATGCAAGCTTCAAGTATAAGAAATCAAAGAGTTATTTTCAGAATTAGCAGATCAGAAGACATATCAAATGAATAATGCACAGTGAAAGCCAAAAAGAATGAGATTCAAGATTTAGCATCATTTCTTTAGGAATATCACATTGCACAAATACGCCTCTGCTAGCTACCCTTATGACGTACGAAAACATACAGAATACAATTTCAACAGTTAAGACAGATTATTATTCTATTCGCTGCTAACAGACAACACAGAAAGAGAGAGAGAAAAAAACTCCACACTCTAACGTGGATGCATGGTGTACATCAAATTAGTGGCTCAGAAGACTTCTCATGCCAACCTTCAACAAGCTCTTAAACGCTTAGTTAAAAAGATGTTCTGGAGTTGTTTTACACATGACGGCCCAGGATCACTTGTACGTGTTGACGGTATGATGAAAAGTGACCAATACATAAAAGTATTGGAGAAATGAGTGGTCCCACAGGTCCAGAAAGAGAAAGAAGTCATCTTCCAACAGGATCTCGCTTCGTGCCACACTTTAAAAAAGTGAAAGAGTTCCTCAAAAAGCACAATATCCACTTGCTTCAGTGGCCAGATAACATTATTAACATTAATCCAATAGAAAATTTGTGGACCTTAGTGAAAAAGAGACTTGGAAAATGAAATTGTGATAGAAAGGATAATTTAACATCATAAAAGTATGGTTGCGAGATGCAGAAATAAGAAAAATATGTTTTAAATTAGCAGAATCCATGTCTAAGCGCATTAATGAACTTATTAGTAACATATGAACAAGTAAAAATTATTAGGTAAAGTTAGAGTTTAATTATTTTACTTATTTTCTTGCAAAATTAAAATTTTTCTTAAAATCTGAGTGTTCGGTGAATTTATATATATATAAATACTTTCTCTCTCTATATATATGTAGAAAGTATTTTACCTTGGGTATAATAAATGTTAACGATACCAAGTTATTTTAAACCTGGTTTTACTCCATTTCCCAAGTAAGTAAACAGACAAGTAAGTCAAGTTTGCGCCTGCAAGTATTGCAAGTCAGGGTGACTCCGCACGTAGTGTAAGTCAAGGCAACTCGTGGCAAAGGTGGATAAGCTCTGATCACTATTCTTAATATTTACCCTTAATGCAAAGCACATCTTCTGGAGGAGATGTATGATGCTATATATTAAAGGCAAGGGGCCACTACCCATACCGGTTTCGACCTTTATTGAGGTTTCATCAGTGGGAGCCAGGCTTAGAAATATCATGATTTTAGTAATACAGAGCTTATAAGTATTTTACCATGACTTGCAATACTTGCAGGCGCAAACTTGACTTACTTGTCTGTTTGCTTACTTGGGAAATGGAGTAAAACCAGGTTTAAAATAACTTGGTATCTTTAACATATATATATATATTTTTTAAAAAGAATTGGATGACTCAAACCGAGATTTAAGAAAAAATGTTTTAATATTAAAATACGACTAGTTTCGACTTGTAATAGCCTTCATCAGGTGACATTATAAAAGAAAGAAAAAACACTAAAACACTGAAGCTTAAATAAACTATGAACAACATAGAGAGTCTCTGTACACAATTGACATTAAAGAACAGCTTTAAATACAACCACAACGTTTTAATGTTAATTATGTATAGAGACTATCTATGTTATTCTTAGTTTATTTAAACTTCAGTGTTTTAGTGTTTTTTCTTTTTTCTTTCTTATGTAATGTCACCTGATGAAGGTTGCTACAAGCCGAAACTAGTCGTGTTTTAACATTTAAACCTTTTTACTTAAATTTCGGTTTTAGTCATTCAATTCGTTTTAAAAATATATGTATGTTAACCGAGTCAATGATCATTCTTTCATATATATATATATATATATATTAGGGTTACCAAGTAATTTTATATACACTTGGTTATTTTCTTCAAGTCTAAAGGTGGTGCAACACTAGGGCAACTCATTGTAAAGGTGGGTAAAGATCTGATCACTATTCTTAGTATTTTCTATAATGTAAAGTACATCTCACTAAGAGATGTATACTGCAATACATTATGGGATGGGTCACTACCCAGACCGGTTTCAACCTTTTTTGAGGTCTCCTCAGTGAGTAGCTAGACCTTAAATACCAAAGTTAGTCCTTATAAGGACTGGCTTAAAGGGGGAAAGCAAGAATGCTTTTCATCTTCCCCGTTATCTGTAGAGGACAGTGTAGGGATAAGGTGTTATTGAGCTATTAAAGCTCTGATCATGACAGGAGGGCAACTACAATAACCGAGCCTCAGTTAGAACTTCATTGGCTACAGCATTGCCATCCATACCCTCCAAGGGTATTTTTCGGATTTAGTAATACAGATCCTTATCAACTTTACCTATATAAGTTGCTACAAGGTGTTTTTTATTTTGAAAGAATCTCTGGAGGAGATATAGATGTAAATAGTTTTTGACCTTGGGAATAATATATATTAGGGTTACCAAGTAATTTTATACACTACGTTATTTTACTCCTAATCCCAAGTAAGCAAACAGTTAAGTTTGCTCCTGAACATAGTTCAAGTCTAAAGGTGGTGCAACACCATGGAAACTCATTGTAAAGGTGGATAAAGATCTGATCACTATTCTTAGTCTTTTTTATAAGGTGAAACACATCTCACTAGGAGATGTATACTGCAATACATTATGCGAAGAATTTCTAAATTACTACACACAATTGTGGACAGATAAATATCTAAAAAAAAAGACAACTGGCAAACAATTAACGAAAATGAAAATGAAATAACTAAAGAAGAATTAGAAATCAGCCTGAAAGAAACAAGAAACGGAAAATCACCTGGAGAAGATAACCAAGGTTCAGAACTATATAAATACGCAGGAACAAGATTCAAAGAAAGACTTATTATTTTTAAATAAAATTTACTCAACTGGTATCCCCCCAATAGAATGGAAAAAAGCAATTGTGATTCCTATCTTTAAAAAAGGTAATAGAGATGACCCTAAAACTATAGCGGTATCAGTATACTAAATTCCTGTTACAAAATATATAGCAGAATCTTAAATAGCAAACTAATGAAATATTCCGAAAACTTTATTTTAGAAGTACAGAATGGATTTAGAAAAGGATGATCATGTATAGACCCGGCCTTTTGCCTAAAATTAATAATAGAGAAAACAAGAGAGTAGAATTTAGAAACACATATTGCATTTATTGACTTTGAAAAAGCATTTGAGAAAGTTAAAAGAAACATTATTTAACATATTAAAAGAAAGACAAATTCCAAATAATATCCCTAAAGCCATGACAAGTATATATGAAAACAATCAAATACAAATAAGATTAAATCACGAGCTCTCATATACGAGAGAGATAAACCAAGGGGTCCGACGGGGATGTCCCCTCTCAGCATAATATCTGCTTAAATGAAACAATAATTAAATGGAATAAACATTTACATCAAGGAATTAAACTTTCTCCTACAGTAAACTTAAACACTCTCCTCTTTGCCGACGACCAAATAATAATTACAAATTCTGAAAATAATTTACAGAAAGCTATTTTAGATCTAAATGAGATATCCAAAGATTATGGTATGATAATATCAACAGAAAAATTAAAAACCAAGGCATTTAAAGGAGAAGATCCAGCAAGAACTAAAATAGTAATAGATAACAAGATCATAGAACAGGTGAATTCATTTAACTACTTAGGATGTATGATCACATATGAAAATGGAAAAGATATAAAAGTAAAAATTGCAAAATATTTAAAATTAACAGGTGTAATTAACTCTATATTTAAACCAAACCTTGTTCAAAAACAAATCAGACTAAAAGTATACAACACTTTTTACAATAGCATACAATACGATACATTATCCCTACCAGTCTTAATGTATGAAAGCGAAATCTGGACAATAAAACAAAAAGACAAACAAAGATTAACAACAGCAGAAATGAAGTTTATGGGAAAAACTGCAAATTATACCCTATTTGATAACAAAGAAATTAAGGAATTATGAAAGAATTAAACCAAGAACTAGTAATAGAAAAAATTAAAAAAATATAAACATAAATAGATGGAACAAAAATAGATGGAACACGTTCAAGGAATGAAAACAGAAAGATTACCAAAATAAGCCTTAAAGTACAAGCCATTAGGAAGAAGAAAACCAGGACGTCTTCTTAAACGATTCAACGATGACCTCTAAGTCCGGAAAATAGGCCATGCTAGGCCTAAATCCTTGATACGCATGATGATGATGAATATATATATATATGTTAAAGATACCAAGCAATTTTAAACCTGGTTTTACTCCATTTCCCAAGTAAGCAAACAGACTAAAAGTCAAGTTTGCACCTGCAATTGATGCAAGTCTAACCGATCCCACAGGTAGTGCAGGACCAGGGCAACTCGTGGCAAAGGTGGAACAAGCTCCGATCACTAATCTTAATATTTACCCTTAATGCCAAAACACATCTCCAAGAAGGGGATGTATGATGTTTTGTATTAAAGGCAAGGGGCCACTACCCAGACCGGTTTCGACCTTTATTGAGTTATTTGGTCCTGCACTACCTGTGGGATCAGTTAGACTTGCATCAATTGCAGGCGCAAACTTGACTTTTAGTCTGTTTGCTTACTCGGGAAATGGAGTAAAACCAGGTTTAAAATTACTTGGTATCTTTAACATATTTATACCCAAGGTAAAAATACTTTCTATATTTATATCTCCTCCAGAGATTTTTATTTTATAAGGTTAAAACACCTTATGGTAACTCGTTTTGGTGAAATACTTACAAGCTCTGTATTACTAAATCTTGGTATTTCTAGCCTAGCTCCCACTGACGAGACCTCAATGAAGGTCGAAACCGGTCTGGGTAGTGGCCCCTTGCCTTTAATACAAAACATCATACATCCCCTTCTTGGAGATGTGTTTTGGCATTAAGGGTAAATATTAAGATTAGTGATCGGAGCTTGTTCCACCTTTGCCACGAGTTGCACTGGTCCTGCACTACCTGTGGGATCGGTTAGACTTGCATCAATTGCAGGTGCAAACTTGACTTTTAGTCTGTTTGCTTACTTGGGAAATGGAGTAAAACCAGGTTTAAAATTGCTTGGTATCTTTAACATATTTATACCCAAGGTAAAAATACTTTCTACATTATAATTAAGAATTAAAATCCAGGAGTGTACAAGATTTTGTGTGATTGTGGAAAGCCATACTATGGGCAGACTGCCAAATCCATCCTTCTACGTTTGGATGAACACCGTAGAGATATCTCCTATATAACAGGACTAGAGCTGGCGCTCTCTCTAGCCACGTTCTCTTTTCAGCTAACTCAGACGAAGGTCGCCAACACATTGTAAACTGGACTCAAACTTCTAGCATCCATGTGTGCTACGATGATCTCGAAAGAAAGATTGTCGAATCCAGGGAAATTTCTCTGGATTCCTTTCATATCAACAACAGCTTGAGTTACAATCTCTCTGATGCATACGTTGCTTCTGTTCAGTACTGGCGCACTCGCGATAGTGCGTAGTATACGTTTGTTTGGAACTCATACTCGCATTTGTTTTTCAAACACGCTACTGTCTTTTTATACTTGTTCTGTTATTACAATTTTAAGTCTCTGTAATTTTTGTATATATTTCTTTGATTGTGATACCTGAGGATGTTAATCTATTCAACGAAACTAGTAAACTAGTAGTATCTTTTTAAATATATTTGTAATCTTTTTATCTCTCGGTAACAGTCATTAAAACTTTTTCATAATATTCCAACCGAGTAAAAATGAATTCGCATAATATATATATATATATATATATAAACGAAATCACATGACCTAATGGACGGTACGATTGAATGATACCAGAAGTGACGTCACATGGTGATCGAAGTGCCCCACATGTAAGAGTGGGAACGAATGCAACCCAACTCAGAAGACTACAAATCATTTGGCGGCAAATTTGGAAAACACTGAATTTCAAAAGGAAACAATTCAAGTAAAATTCATAAAATATATGCCACATATTACACATACAAAGTAATCATAAAAACAACACGACATTATTAAAATATGTTCACAATTAAAGTAAAGGTACTAGCGACAACTATTAATAGTTTCTTCGTTCCTTTTTGTTACGGGTTTTTGCTTTTTTTTTTTTTTTTTCCTGTTATGCATAAGAATACAACCACTATCATAGAATGATAGTGCAATATAATTATGTTACACTTTGCCTATGTAAATAACAAATTTTCTTCCTACTCGTATTAAACTTGATGATCTTTATATTGTGCAATCACTGCAAACATCTCGACGAAACAATAACCAATCTACGACTCTTTTGTTTGTTCATATTAGTTCCATCTTTATTATTTGCAATATACTAATCGTTAGTTTTTCCCAGAATATAAGAAATGCGATATATTACGCCTGTCTTTCTTTTCCTTCTTCAAACAATGATCAATTATTCACTAACTTCGAATAATTCTACAAAATTGGGCTATTTTTTCTTGTAGCAAAGAAATTGAAAGTTCTGTAAGTTTATTTCCGCCTACTGTTGGCATCGTTTACATTATGAAAATTGAAAGTCGAAAAACGTATCATTATCCTGGTTATATATAAGTTATATTGCATGCTGTATATTCTTTTCTTACAGTGACTATTAACTTAAATACAGTCATCGATGAAGATGTCACTGGTAGTAGTTCTTCAGTTTCAGTAATGAAATTTAACATCGAATTTATGTAAATATGCAACGTGAGACTTCTCTTCATGGAAATATCAGTTGTGCTTTCTTTCTTCCAAACTACATTGAATATCAAAATTAATGTACCATAGTGAGTATAAAGCTGATGAGAAGTATTTCCACTTATACGAATGTTGGTCCACTAAAAAAAGAGAGATAGAAAAAGGGGTCAACCTGGTTCATCTAAGCATCCTTCTGAAGATGAAGCTATAAATAGTAATACGTGTAGTTCTGCTATTTCCCAAATATATGTACATATATATCATTAACTTGTCAGGCACTAACTATAGTTAATGATATTTAGTAGGAAAAACATAATGCGTTTTTGGAAAGGCTGAATATCTACACTCATTGATCCCTGTTTTCTACGTATAATTGTTAATTCAGAATTCCCAGAGATTCGCATTTATTCCCTAACGATTTACTCAAATCTATTCACAAGTGCGATGATACCTATCTTTTTTTCAGTTCCATGTCTGAAGTTGTTTCAGCAGCAAGGACGTCCACCTTCTCTGCATCCTATTACTCACTTTATCTTCGGAAAGGCAAAAGCTTCACGCTCCCAGCTGTGTGTGGCAACAGTCACTACCCACATGCCGATATTACTGAGAATATCGAATACAGCAATTCACAGGCAGCTATCAATACTGACTGTGAGTATTTGTACTGAATTATTCATCGTTTGAGAAAATCAAGTCTCATTTGCACTGAAATGGAACTCAAAGAAAATATTCAAATTCCTTTGAAGAAGACGCCCTTTCATTTGCAGTTCCCTAAGGTTAAATGCATATTTTATTAATCGCATTCTCTTAGTGTAAACAGAGCCCACTCTTATTAGCAGCGGACTTCTCTCTCTCTCTCTCTCTCTCTCTCTCTCTCTCTCTCTCTCTCTCTCTCTCTCTCTCTCTTAATATCAAAATATTTCAGAATTTTGAACAGTTAAACGGTAGTTTATTATCCATACTAGCGATGCAGTTCAGTTTATATTTCACATTATCAATTCAACATCGAAGGATTTTTTTGGCCACAAAGTGCTTGTAGAATAATAAAAAAAAAGCAGTATTTTTGGAAAAATGGCACCGTGATCTCAAATGATCATCTTTACTTAAAGAAATAATGAGTATATCATACGCAGGGCCGTCGCCAGATTAGATCGCGCCCTGAGGCAAACAACTGAATACCGCTCCAGATGGATTATATGACAAAAATATAAGAAAATCTCCAATTGCTATTTTGTTTTTATTACAAGAGAAACATTAATGCAAATCGATTACATAATAATAGTAATCAAATGTTTATTCTAAGGGATATCGCACCATAAAACGGTTTATAAGTTCTTCTAAATTTAAATTATAAGCAATGCCGCCTCTATCGACATAGTTGCTAGACCAACCTATTTTTTTTGGGACATTGCTGTTCGCAAATCATTTTATTTTTAAACAGTTTAAGCTTGGAAAAACTAGTGGTGGTGGTGGTGGTCGGTGGTAGATGGCGTTGGTGTACTTGCGGTCATTTGGTGGATTGAGTGGCGGAGACAGTTGTAGAGCAGGTGCCCTCCCTCGATGAGTCTTTGGACGTAGACGTCTAATCATCATCATCATCATCATCATCATCATCATCATCATCATCATCTTCTTCTTCTTCTTCTTCTTCTTCTTCTTCTTCTTCTTCTTCTTCTTCTTCTTCTTCTTCTTCTTCATGATGCATATCAAGGAGATTTAGGCCTAGCATGACCTGTTCCGGCCTTAGAAGTCATCGTTGAATCGTTTAAGAGGACGTCCTGGTTTTCTTCCTCCTAATGGCTTGTACTTTTAGGCTTGTTTTGAAAATCTTTCTGTTTTCATTCTTTGAACGTGTTCCATCCATTTATGTTTATATTTTTTAATTTTTTTTATTACTGGTTCTTGGTTTAATGCTTCCATTATTTCTTCGTTCCTTTTGTGATCAAATAGGGTATACTTTGCAGTTTTTCTCATAAACTTCATCTCTGGTGTTGTTAATCATTGTTTGTCTTTTTGTTTTATTGTCCAGATTTCGCTTCCATACATTAAGACTGGTGGGGCTAATGTATTGTATACTTTTAGTCTGGTTTGTTTTTGAACAAGGTTTGGTTTAAATATAGAGTTAATTACGCCTGTTATTTTTAAATATTTTGCAATTTTTACGTTTATATCTTTTTCATTTTCATATGTGATCATACATCCTAGGTAGTTAAATGAATTCACCTGTTCTAAGATCTTGTTATCTAATACTATTTTAGTTCTTGCTGGATCTTGTCCTTTAAAGGCCATGGTTTTTGATTTTTCTGTTGATATTCATACCCTAATCTTTGGATATCTCATTTAGATCTAAAATAGCTTTCTGTAAGTTATCTTCAGAATTTGTAATTATTATTTGGTCTTCGGCAAAGAGGAGAGTGTTTAAGTTTACTGTAGGAGAAAGTTTAATTCCTTGATGTAAATGTTTATTCCATTTTATTATTGTTTCATTTAAGCAGATATTATGCTGAGAGGAGACATCCCTGTCGGACCCCTTGGTTTATCTCTCTCGTATATGAGAGCTCGTGATTTAATCTTATTTGTATTTGATTGTTTTCATATATACTTGTCATGGCTTTAGGGATATTATTTGGAATTTGTCTTTCTTTTAATATGTTAAATAATATGTTTCTTTTAACTTTCTCAAATGCTTTTTCGAAGTCAATAAATGCAATATGTGTTTCTAAACTCTATTCTCTTCTTTCCTCTATTATTAATTTTAGGCAAAAGGCGGGGTCTATACATGATCGTCCTTTTCTGAATCCATTCTGTACTTCTAAAATAAAGTTTTCGGAATATTTCATTAGTTTGCTATTTAAGATTCTGCTATATATTTTGTAACAGGAATTTAGTATACTGATACCTCTATAGTTTTTAGGGTCATCTCTATTACCTTTTTTAAAGATAGGAATAACAATTGTTTTTTTTTTTTTTTTTTTCATTCTATTGGGGGGATACCAGTTGAGTAAATTTTATTTAAAAATAATAATTCTTTCTTTGAATCTTGTTCCTGCGTATTTATATAGTTCTGAACCTTGGTGATCTTCTCCAGGTGATTTTCCGTTTCTTGTTTCTTTCAGGCTGATTTCTAATTCTTCTTTAGTAATTTCCTTTTCATTTTCGTTAATTGTTTGCCAGTTGTCTTTTTTAAAATATTTTTCTTTCCACAGTTCTGTTTAGTAATTTAGAAATTCTTCTAATTTCAATTCAGTTTTTTATTTAATGTTTTCTTTGGTATTTAAGTGTTCAAAATCTTACATACATTGGGTCTTATTTTATATAAATCATGTTCTAAATTAGAAACAAATTTGTTCCATGATTCCCTCTGTCTTTTTCTGACTTCTCTTTTAGCTATGGCTCTTATTCTTTTATATTCTATTTCATCTTCTAATCTTTCACTGCGTAATCATTTGTGATAGGCTGTTTTTTCTTTTTGATTATTTCTTTGATTGTATCATCCCAGATCTTCAGTTTTTCCTTTTATTGAATTTTTTGGCCTTTCCTAAGCTTTTCCTTTCGTTTGCTGCTCTATTTAGTATCGTTTTTATATTAAGCCGTTCTATTTCAATTTCTTCATTTTGTTTTATTTTATCTAGATACTGGTTAATTCTTTGTTCATGTAGCCATTGTACATTCGTGTCATTCAATAGTCTAGTTTCATAAACAAATGTTTCAATTTTTCTTTCTGTTCTTGTTACTTGTAGCCATTTAGGTGGTAATCTTAATATTATTTTAAAAAGGAAGTGGTCACTGCTTATTTCATATCCTCTGTGAACTCTAACATCTAGTGAAAATTTAGATGTCTTTTCATTTAATATAAAGTAATCTAATAT
Organism: Typopeltis vanoorti; assembly: GCF_054136105.1. NCBI lineage: Eukaryota > Metazoa > Arthropoda > Arachnida > Uropygi > Thelyphonidae > Typopeltis > Typopeltis vanoorti. The sequence continues at coordinate 116,674,701 of NC_143556.1, read as the reverse complement.
TGATTTCCATCCTCTTGCTGCCCAAGTATATTTATGTATGTCTTTATGTTTATAGAAGGAATTCATTATTTTTACGTTATTATAAACTACAAAGTCACTCAATGTTTTACCATTCCTGTTTAGAATATGTTCTCCATGTATTCCTATATTATTATTAATTTTCGTGTTTCCAATTCTTGCATTTAAGTCTCCTGCTAAAATTACGTAATCATTTTTATTTATTTTATTATATATGTTTTGTAGCTGATTATAAAAATTAATATTATCCCGTTCTTTTCCTTCTTCTGGGGCATATAAACCAATTATTGTTAAATAGCCCCTATCTATTTTTATTCTGGCTTCTATTACTCTTTCATTCCATAATTTATAATGGAATGAAACTAAATCATAACTCCCTTTCAAAACTTAACTGTTTTGAAAGGGAGTTATGAACTAAAATCCTGACTCCTGCTCGTGCTCTTTGGTCTCTGTCGACTCCACTGTATATCACATTAAAAGTTTCGGTTCTCATAGTTCCTTTTAATTTCTTTTTGTTTTAGTAATTACTGCTATTTTAAAATTGCTTTCATTTAATAATTGGTCTAATTCTATTTCTTTATATGGTATTTCTCTTACATTCCAGTTTGCTATGTGTATTATATTTTGTCGTTTCCATTTTTGTTTTACCTTTTCCATTCCAGGCTCGTTTCCCATAGATTCAATCCGATTATCTCTTCTGTCAGCTTACAAGTAGAATTATATTCTCCATATCAGGGGACTAGCCTGACGATGGAATGGTTCAGTGGTAGGGCTGCTACCTTAAGGCTTCTGAACTAGCCTTCTTCCGAATTTAAACCCATAGGAGGAATAGGGTATATTGAAGGGTTAAGAGTAGGTAGATTATAGAAGAATTATAGTAAGGTTTATAAAGTTTAGAGAGGGCATAGTTGTAAGGCCTGAAATGAAAAGACCCCATGGCCCTCGAGTACTCTAATAGCATAAGGATCATAAAATAATAAGAGTTGTCTGATAAGGCCTTATAGGAAAGATTAAAGTAAATGGATCTTCCTCAAAGTAGAAGGAGAGGACAGATCCAGCTAGGGGTCCATGGGATTGCCGCTTCCCTTACAATCAAGATGATAGCCCCTTATGGGGCAATCATCTTGATTGCCCCATAAGGGTCTAATAATAATAATAATAATAATAATAATAATAATAATAATAATAATAATAAAACTTCTTTCCGCACTTGCTACGCTAACAGGAATTGTTAGCGTAGGGACGGCGTCTACCGCAATATGGCTGAACGAGCCCCTTATTAAACCCCGCCGCCGTGAGGGAGGCTGCCTCTATGCTACACTCTGTCGACGGTACTGATCATACGATATTCCTATATATTCACTAACCTTGCTAGCCTTGTTTCAGCTTCTTTTGCATTATTTTATGAACTAATAGAGCTAAAATCAGATAATCCATCATTAAAAAAAATTAAAATGTATTCATTAACATTTCTTCTTTCTATTCATTTTGATCATATTAAGACAAACCAATGATTCAATTACTCTGTTTCCTTTAACATATGAGAAATGTCTTGCTTCTGTCCCTGGAGTAACAGAAGTCCATATACAACCAGTTATATTAAAATTAACAAAAAAATAAGACAGCAAAAATTGAATACTGATCAACTCTTCAAAGCTTAATGGAAAAGAGATATATAGCACTTTATAAACATCTTCTCAAGACATATCATTTTCAATTAAAGGAAATTATGCGACTGTTCCTGCCTGCCTGCAATATTAACTTAATTGCATTCTATTTGGAGACTAATGGAACGTTGCAATCCTTGTCTACAAATAATTGAAGCAAAATTATATTTGTATCGATTGATGACTCTACTTGCTATTTCATATTCTCCTTGTTTTTCTTCCACGAAGACTGCTGCGAATCGGTGTTGCTATAGCAACCGCGCAGATTGTGGAATCAGGATGTTACATCACAATTCCATGAGCACTGCTGCAATAATAGAATCATAGTGGAAAACATCGGAATGCGATTATGCCCACATTACTATTGATGTTGGGAACAGACAGCTTTATTCATAAGCTTTAGAGTAGTTTTCTTATATATTCCAATTAGTCAAAAGGAAAAACGGAGAACTATAAGTAATGAAGCATTAATCGAGTCGATATGTTCGATTCGATTAATGTATGTAATAATCTGATATTACGATGCAAATGTAAAGCCCTTATTTGTTTCATAGGTAAGGAAATCATGAAATAAAAATATTCTGAAAGGCGATTCCATTTCTATGGCAAATAGAATTACCCTCTGATCTCATACTCTGCAAATAGCTTCTTAAGATATTCCTGGAATTTAGGCCCGCACAAATATAGACAAGACAGAGGAGGTTATGCTGTATATCCACAGCTAGGAAAAAATATATGGAATGTAAACATGAAGAAATTCGTGGGTGAAAAAAAAATGTTTGATTTATATAACTACTGCTGAAAATGACGGGGAAGAAAAGAAAGAAAGAAAAGAGATGGGGGTACCTCTGAAATTTATGCTACTAAAAAGTCAGCACGCTACTCTTATCATCCAAACTCAACATCGGAAAACAGTAAGAAGAGTGGGTGAATTCCCTTGTTCTTGTCTTTCGTATACTCGTAGGTGAGTAGTATGAGTATATTGATACTACTATCAAGTAGTATTAACGTTCCAACCACCCACTGTCAAGTGAGTGGCTGGGACGTTGACAAAAGAAATAAATTTAAATTTAGGTAACCACTTTTTCTCAAGAGTCTTTACTATAGTTTATAAATGCCCGTGTTATTTTTATTTGGTTACTTTTAAACAATACATTAAAACACGTTCTGATTTAGAACTGTTTTAAAAGATTGCAATTTTTCTATTTCCAATTGGTAAAAAATCTGTTCGATATTCGGCTTTGAGTACAGTATGCACATGATTGGTTGTAGAATCTATAGCACAGTAGTGCTGTGTGGACATGGTTATCAGCGAAGAAATCTATGGATGCTCTTAAATAGCTGAAAAATGCAAACGTAAGCGTATACTTCATGTAAAGGGCCGTTCCAGAGAATATAGGAAAGTGGAACTAAAAGAGAGGGAAGAGAAGAATGTTCATAGCTTTGCAATTTGACGATAAAATGATTAGGAAGTTTTAACAGCTTTGGAGACTTAGTGAAGCGTAGAAGAATGATCGATGCCGATTCAGTGGAATAGCGGAAGAAGTATTCGCAGAAGAGTCAAAGCAGACTATTTACGAGATAACCATTGAATTTTGTGTGCGTGCGTGCGTGCGTGCGTGCGTGCGTGTGTGTGTGTGTGTGCGCGTGTGCGTGTGTGTGTGTGTGTGTGTGTGTGTGTGTGTGTGTGTGTGTGTGTGTGTGTGTGTGTGTGTGTGTGTGTGTGTGTGTGTGTGTGTGTGTGTGTGTGTGTGTGTGTGTGTGTGTGAAGGAGAGAGAGATGCATTATTATGCATCTCTCTCCTTCACACACGAATCGCCATCCTCTGGAGAAAATAACATTTTATTAATGTACCACCCGAAACATGAGAACAGTGTTCTAAAGGTTGGGCAAATTTGGGATTTCTCAAGAATTAGTAGCCCGATAGGTGACAAATAGCATCATGAACGGTAAAGCATACCAAACCTTTTCTCATACATAGGCGAAATGTTGATGTGTTTGTGCTGGAAAAAATAGAGGTAAAATAAATAGTTAAATGGCAGTTGAAGAAGAGATATCCGGTCATTCTGTTTCAACGATTTTGTATTATCAAAAATAAGGAAAGTGAATATTGAGATCCGTTTTGTGAGAAAGAATGATGAATTGTTTGGAATTATAGCCGAATCAACTATGGATATGAAACCAGTGTAGTAATTGTTATGTGTCCTTCTGACTGGTTTGATCGTTGTGGTTGTTAGGGAATTACACCTAAGCGAATGAGGCCTCTGTAAATTGTGTGTACTTCACGCCGGTTTAAACATTTCTTGGGATGAAAATCCGTAGTTTCAGTAAGAAAAACCATGCCACCTTTATGTGAGACTAGGCAATTCATTTTCAAATAAAAAACCCATATAAAGGTTTTTGCATTGTATATGGGATTCGAACCGAAGTGTTTCCACCCAAAGGGCATCATCATTACTGATTGAGTTTTGATAGCCCGAAGGGTATCTAGTTTATTCTCACCTTTCTTCAATCTGATGAGAATAACCATTCTTCAGTCAGGTTATTCCCATTAGGCCGAAGAATGGTATGCTTATGTATATTTAAGGGTATGGTTTGGATCTCGAAACTTGGGATGTTTGCTCACTGATCAGATAAATGTGAGTCATGGTGTGCAGGAAAAGCAACAAAAATATAGATATGTTTATTGGCAGCTGAGAGGTGATTTATGTACCAGAAGGGTAGAAAGTGATAGAACGGAATTGCAGAATTCCGAAGAGAAAACTATCCACTATGACAAGAATTGAACAACAAGGAAGTGACACCGTATTACGTACAAAAAACAGCATTACTTGGAACAGTCTATACTTGACGACGCTACCTGACAGACTATTCTTAGATTCTTGGGTAGGATCTGAATTGCTCCGAATCACCAATCAAATTGTCGTTTCAATGATATCTTGTTTTTACTGTGTATCAATTATTTGTGTTTTAATTTTTTTTTTAATTGTTCTTTCAAATATTTACATATGTACAATGGTCATCTATTCAGTATATTATTTTACAAGGTTCAGCACTTTGTGCTACATATAATGAGATTTTAACAGTAATGATGATAACAGTTTTTTTTAAAAACTGTTATCATCATTACTGTTAAAATATTATTTTAACAGTAATGATTTACAATTATATTGTTCAGAGTTACATAAGTTGTATAATATTACATGCTGTAGTTTACTTTTTTTTCAAGTTTGAAAAGGTGTGATTATACAACAGTATTTACATATATGCAATCAAAATATTATATTTTCTAATTCTCACAAACATACAGTGTATGTTTGTGATTACATGATTTACATTTTTTATTATTATTATTTTTTATTACATTGCATACATTTGTTACAGTTATTACATACATTACATACATTTGATTACATATGATACATTACTTACATTTGTTTACATGTGATACTTACATTACGTACATTTGTTTACATATAATACATACATTACATATATTGGTTTACATGTGATACGTACATTACATGCATTTGGTTACATGTGATACATCTTGGATGAGAACTAATTTCTCTGCTTTCATCCTCGAAGCTTATATGTAAGCTTATCTGAGGATGACACCAGTTGGTTATTATTTATTGTTTTTTTTTTTGCTGTGTTGGGAGCTACGAAATCGGTGATTGAGAAATTCGCGCACACGCACACGCACACGCACACGCACATGCACACGCGCGCGCACGCACACACGTACGCACGCACGCACGCACGCACGCGCGCACGCACACACACACACACACACACACACACACACACACACACACACACACACACACACACACACACACACACACACACACACACACACACACACACACACACACACACACACACACACACAATAAATTGGAATGAATTGATGCGTCACTGAACTGGAAGCCTGAACGAATATATTGTGTTTCATTACGTTTGTATGGTATTTTGGGTGCGTGTTTTTTGTTCATAGTATGTCCTTAAAGCTCTTTTCAGGCTATTGTAGTTTGTAAGGTTTCTGCATTCAAATGGTAATTTGTTTATCATGTCTGGGATGTAGAAATTTCGTGTGGCTTTTCCGTAGTGATAGTTTTATTTATATGTGATATAATTAGTTGTCTGAGGTCTTGTTATGCAATATGTGTTTCTGACTGTTCTGTAGTTGGCATCGAAATAATGTTTTAGTAAAGCTGCATAGTGACATAAATGTTTTGCTGTCAGTATTTTGTGTTTTGACATTGCAGTGTATATAAAGTTGTTATTTTCTCTTTGTTTCCAAATAATCAGTTTTATCATTTTGTACTCTAACGAGATTAATCTATTTAGTTTGTAGGGTGCACCGAAAGCATACGTTGTTATAGCGTATCTTAGTATATTTTGGCATAGTGCTTTGTATATTAGTGTTTTTAGGCATATCGGAACTATATCCTTTAATCAGTAGAGTTTACCAGTTATTGTTCGGAGTTTGTTGTGTAGATGGTTTATGTGGCTATTCCAGTTCATATCTGCATCGAAGTAAATTCCAAGGTATCGTATTGTTTCAACCTGAGTGATTATAGTGGTTTCGCTGATCTGTGTGTTTTTCATGTTGGAGAGTGGATGTTGGATGGTTATATATTTGTTATCAACTGGTCGCGTCAGTGGATTTCTGAATATCATCAATTTTGTCTTTTCTGAGTTTAGGAGTTTATGGAGTTTTTCGTGAGACAGTCTGTGATCATATTTATGTCATGTTGCATATTTGCTTGGGCTATGTTTGTGTTATTATGGATGGATATTATCGCTGTATCGTCTGCGTATTGGGATATCTTTCCTTTGAGAGATAGCTGATTAATATCGTGCGTATAAGTGTTGACTAGAGTTGGAGAGTGGAGCGTACAGCTCCCTGTGCCACTCCACAGATAGCGTACGATATACGTGTGATATGCTTTCTATTTTGGAGGGAGTTTGTAAACCACCTGTGCAGAGGCCCGTCTATTACAACATGCCTCAGCTTTTCTAATAACAATGTTTGATGTGTGAGTGTATCAAATGCTTTAGTTAGATCAATAAAGAATACCATGGTATTCTTTATTGATCTAACTAAAAGTATAATATTGTATAAGGCGATATTAATTACGTTTGTAAAATCTTCCAAGAGAGATCTTGTTCCCTTATTTTTCTGAAAACCATATTGTGTTTTGGGGATAATATGAAAGGTCTCTGTATATGCTGTGAGTTTCTTCAGTACGATCCACTCCATAATTTGATTCACAATTGGTAACGTTACTATCGGTCTGTAATTGCTGATTAAATTTCTTTTTTCCAATGTTTGTATATGGGTATGATTATGGCGGTCTTTAGCATACTTGGTATCTGCCCTGTTTTAAATATTTTGTTTATTAATTTTAGTAGGACCTAAGCTAGTTGCATGTTGCTTGATATCCTTAGGTCTTATACCATCAATTCCTGGGCCTTTGTTTTGATGTATTGTAGAGAGAAGTTCTGCTTCTTTTATCGTTGGAAACCATAATGTCTGTTTTGATTGTGGTCCAAGTAGAGGATCACGCTTTGTGATTGAAGGAATATTTCTGTGCAGTTCTTGGATGGAGTCTGCAAAGTACTGGTTAAAGTCATTTGCTAGTTGTTGGATAGATTTTGCGTCTTTCATGAAGCTGTGTTTTATGGTTTCGTAGGCGGTGGTGTTGGGAGCACAATCTAGCATCTCGTTGATCAGGTGCCAGGTTTGTTTCATGTTGTTTTGTGCAGAGGTTAATTTGTCTCTGTAATAGTTTCTTTTTGCATTTCTTATTTGTGTTGTAAGGCGATTCCTTGTTATCTTATATTCAGTTTTTAAAACTGTATTATTCGGATATCGCTTTAATTCTTTCCATAGAGCGTTCTTTCTGAGGATATTGGCTTGTTTTTGAGCGAATTCTGACTTTCTAATAATAATTTTTAATACTTTATTATGTCTCAGATAAATTACATACATCAATTCTACTACATTTTCTTTCATATGACTAAATAACATATTCTGATTAATACCATTATAATATGCACAATATGCAATTGATATTACAGCATAATTCATGTATTAATAATAATAATAATAATAATTTTCTGAGACATAATAAAATGTTTCAAAAAAAAAAAATTATTATTATTATTATTATTATTATTATATTCTAAATTCAAAAATTCTGTATAAACCCTATTGTAAATATTGTAAATATTATTATTGTATGTAATTTATACTGAGACATAATAAAATGTTTAAAAAAATTAACATACATAATAATAATAATAATAATAATAATAATAATAATAATAATAATAATAATAATAATAATAATAATACAGTAACAATTTAATATTATAGTTTACAGTCATAGAAAGAAATATGATTGCATGTTCAAGTATACATTTTGTTTTTACCGAAGTTTGACAAAATATGATCAAACAGAGTATGTACAATTTACACATAATATTTTATGTTTAGTATAAACATTTAATCAGATTTTTAATAGCAAACACTTTATTATCTCTCAGATGAACTACATGCAATTGTGCATGCATCCTGTACAATTTAGAAAACAATACAATTTTACTACTTGTGTTTCAGTACAAAGTTTAAATAATATCCTTATAATTTGCATAACGTGCAGTCGGTATGGAATAATCACCCATGTATTGCTATTATTAATAATAATCACAGTAATAATATATATATATATGGTAAATAATATATATATATATATATATATGATGACAGAATGATCATTGACTCGGTTAACATACATAGTTTTATGAAAAATTGAATGACTTGTTAGATGTTGTAAGTGTTATTATATCAACATAGCAATATTTGATATATTATATAATAAGATCATTACATTATTATACTATATATATAGTAATTTTATTATTAATATTAATATAATAATGTTTTATTCCATAAATATTTCGTTTTTCGTTTCATTAAAAATAATGTTTATAAAAGACTAAGAACATTATTTGAATAATTAAGTATATTTGAGTGTGTGTGTGTGTGTGCGTGTGTCTTACGTAAAGTAAAGGAATGGAAATGATTTATTAATGAAAAGGAGTTTCCTTCACTTCGCTCGAATAATAATAATTTTAGATTAGATTACATGCATAATATGATATATTTATGAAAATGAGTTAGGTGCTAATATTCGCAGTAAAAGGATGACGAGGCCAAGTAATCCAGTGACTTAGAAGCTTGAGTAAGCTTATCTGAAGCCAGTGGGATTAACGAATAACTATTTTTTCTTTTTCTTTTTATTAGCGTTTATTAATGTTTTATGTGAAATGTATAGTAACTATTGCTGTTCTAAGTGTGTTGTTACAATTTCCATAGTTCGGCGTTTAATGTTTTATAACTGTTCAGACGTTTTACCTTATGTAGCAAGTTGTTGGGTAATTGCGGATATAAATGTTTCCTCATGGCGACGCCATACAAATTGTCATAACATCTAGTTGTTTAGAGGGTTCTTTTTGGTCTGGTTATGCAATGCTATTAGGGTAAGTGTTGTTGAAATAGTGTTTAGTATCAGTACATAGTGTCTTAGATTATTTATACTCAGGATGTTGTTTTGCAATTAGGGCTTCGGTTATTTCCTGGTGTGTACTGGGTCTCCAAAGCACTGTTGAAACGATTGTTTGTTGAAGTTTTCCTAAATTTCATAACTGACAGCTGTGTTTGCGTAGACAGTTATACGGTACATTAGTACTGTTTCACAAATTCCACGATATGAGTTTATATATATATATATATATATATATATATATATATATATATATATATATATATATATATATATATAGGGTAGTTCAAAGTTTCACGTACAAACTTCGAGGGGAGGTAGACAACATCAAAACCAACCATATTCACATAGGAAAGTATGACAGGAAACGCAACGAGAAGTTACTAACAGGAGCACAAAGATACAGAAATAACACAAGGCAGTAAGTAGTGTAAAAACTTTATTAGGCGTAACTGAACAGTTCAATAGTACTGTAGTTGGATACATAATATGGTAAACGAGGTGCATGTCTGCCATCTCAGCGTTCGTAAAACTACGCATGATCTTCGTACGACGTCGAAAGCTTGAATGAGGTAGTCCCAGTTGCTCACGTAGAGCGCTGGCGAACAGCGCCACCTATCACTTTCCGGTCATGCTTTCCTATGTGAATATGGTTGATTTTGATTTTCTCTACCACTCCCCAAAGTTTGTACGTGGAATTTTGAACTGCCCTATATATATATATATATATATATATATATATATATATATGGTTGATTTTGAACATAAAACAGAAATGTATAAATTGGCGAGGAGATGATTGTAAATTTATACTTATTCTCAGAATCAATTGATGAATAACTTTGACTCCCTTCAGTCAATTTCTCTGCGATTAAAAAAAAAAACAAAAAAAAAAACGGAAAGGACATTCTTAAAAATAAACTCTTCGCCAGACATGTATGAGAAACTTACAACTCGTGGACATGTTTTCGTACTCACAAGAGTCGAAATAACACACGATTTTTAATTAATATATATTTTGGAGAAATCAGAAATCTGTGTAGGTATAATATTCTTAGAATAGCGTCTTCTTGCAGCTACCAACTGAAATCAGTGTTCGGATCAGTAAAAGGGATAAGTGCTGACCGATTCTGCCCTCTGACTGCACTTCTGATTCTCTACGATCAACAAAGGAAACGGTGGGGAGATCCTAACAGTAGGGTGGCTTGACATTTCCTTTCAGTTGCCTTATTGCTGCAGTAAATGTTGTCATTGCAGCGTAAAGATAGAGGACACCGCTGTCTTTTCCTAACGAGGAGAGTTCGAACACTAATGTACCGAACAGAAAGGCTTAGAGAAAAAGAAGGGATGTCTCGAGATAGCAGATTCAACATAAGTCAACTTCTTCAAATTGAAATAATTACGGAAAGAAAATCATAGTCGAGAAGAATTTGGACGGAAGATTTTAAATGAAGACAGTGCAAATATAGAATAACTTAAACGATTACTAAAAAACAACAATCGAATCTGGAAAGCAGTCAATGATAACTAAAGAAATTTTTGTATACAGGTCCTTGCGTCCATCATTATGAACTCGCCTTCAATAACGAATGCATATACCTCACAGGAAATTGCTTATTTTTAACATTAAAATCTCAATTCTGTGTTCACTTGCTACGAAGAGAACTTGTGATGTTTAGTTTGAATATAAACAGATTTATTTCATCTCCTTTTTTGTCCTGTAGTTCAAGTGAATAATGAACATCTCAATTAAATGAAATACTAAACAAAAGTTTAGTATTTAATTCGTTAAGATGTGCCTTTCAAGACTCAAAATAAATGCTAAAATTGTACAAAATGCATTGTGATACCAATATTATTACATTTAGAATTTCATTTTAGAAAATGCTCAGTTCTAATGAAAATGCATTTGCTGAAGTTGATTACCAGAACAGATAATCAACTGCTGACCATGTATCTGCTTGCTTGTATTTTTGAAGGCTTGTATTTTTGTAATAATACTGGATCGTCTATAAGAAGAAGGAGAAGCAGATTTCATCCAATGTGAATCAAACAGCAACGTTTCATTTTAGTTTCAGGTGTAACTGAACTTTTAATAATTCTAGTATGCAGCGATGTCATAAGAAAAAGTACTGTGATGGAGCTGCATCATAGCATAAGACTGATAAGGTCATCTATATGCTTACGAAATTTATTACAGCGTTTCTCTTATTGATCACCTTATTCACTAAATAGACTTGTAGTCAATTGCCGTGAAATTGATCCTGGAAATGATAAATGCTTTTCGTTTCAGTAGAATATCACAATCGGTAACTGGGAACGTATGAGTATATTATTGATATACTCATTTGATAAGTGAAGCTTGACATTTTTATGGAAAACAGTGAGTCGAACATTAAATTTCTTAAAGCATTAATCTTTAAGATTTTAAGAGAGGAAACTAAAACTGATCTAAGAATTAATATCCATAATGAATCACAATATAAGTTCATCTAAGGTCTTCTCCAGGACTTTTCCGAAATTGATGAAGCGTTTTTTTTTCTGATTTTACACACATTATTAGCATATAATATTACAAAAGACGGAATGAAGAGAGGAAATATCCTACTGTGATGAAATTTAAGTAGGGGAGAATTTTTATAATATACCCAATACTATAAATTATATACATTTATAAACGAATGTTTTTATACCTCAAACTAAAGATGAATATTTTGTTATTTTTTTTCTATAAGTTGTGCTTCTGTTTTTTTGTAAAAAAAAATAAAATTTGCTACAAGAAAAATAGCTTCTGTTTTTTTGTATAATATACAATTGTATTCGGTTCTTCCTTCATTAATAGTTTTAGTGAACAGTTTTAGCGTTTAAGTTGTTTTACATCTATTTTCACTCATCATCATCATCATCATCATCATCATCATCATACATATCAAGGATTTAGGCCTAGTATGGCCTGTTCCGGCTTTAGAAGTCATCGTTGAATCGTTTAAGAGGACGTCCTGGTTTTCTTTTTCCTAATGGCTTGTACTTTAAGGTTTGTTTTGGTAATCTTTCTGTTTTCATTCTTTGAACGTGTTCCATCCAACTATGTTTATATTTTTTAATTTTTTCAATTACTGGTTCTTGGTTTAATTCTTTCATAATATCTTCGTTTCTTTTGTGATCAAATAGGGTATACTTTGCAGTTTTTCTCATAAACTTCATTTCTGCTGTTGTTAATATTTGTTTGTCTTTTTGTTTTATTGTCCAGATTTCGCTTCCATACATTAAGACCGGTAGGGCTAATATATTGTATACTTTTAGCCTGGTTTGTTTTTGAACTAGGTTTGGTTTAAATATAGAGTTAATTACTCCTGTTATTTTTAAATATTTTGCAGTTTTTATGTTTATATCTTTTTCATTTTCATAAGTGATCCTACATCCTAGGTAGTTAAATGAATTCACCTGTTCTAAGATCTTGTTATCTAATACTATTTTAGTTCTTGCTGGATCTTGTCCTTTAAAGGTCATAGTTTTTGATTTTTCCGTTGATATTATCATACCATAATCTTTGGATATCTCATTTAGATCTAAAATAGCTTTCTGTAAGTTATCTTCAGAATTTGTAATTATTATTTGGTCGTCGGCAAAGAGGAGAGTGTTTAAGTTTACTGTAGGTGAAAGTTTAATTCCTTGATGTAAATTTTTACTCCATTTTATTATTATTTCATTTAAGTAGATATTAAAAAGAGTTGCTGAGAGGGAACATCCCTGTCGGACCCCTTGGTTTATCTCTCTTGTATATGATAGCTCATGATTTAATCTTATTTGTATTTGATTATTTTCATATATACTTGTGACAGCTTTTAGGATATTATTTGGCATTTGTCTTTCTTTTAATATGTTAAATAATATGTTTCTCTTAACTTTGTCAAATGCTTTTTCAAAGTCAATAAATGCAATATGTAGTAGATATTAAAAAGAGTTGCTGAGAGGGAACATCCCTGTCGGACCCCTTGGTTTATCTCTCTTGTATATGATAGCTCATGATTTAATCTTATTTGTATTTGATTATTTTCATATATACTTGTGACAGCTTTTAGGATATTATTTGGCATTTGTCTTTCTTTTAATATGTTAAATAATATGTTTCTCTTAACTTTGTCAAATGCTTTTTCAAAGTCAATAAATGCAATATGTGTTTCTAAATTATATTCTCTTCTTTTCTCTATTATTAATTTTAGGCAGAAGGCTGGGTCTATACATGATCGTCCTTTTCTAAATCCATTTTGTACCTGTAGAATAAAGTTTTCGGAATATTTCATTAGTTTATTATTTAAGATTCTGCTGTATATTTTGTAACATGAATTTAGTATACTCTTTTTTATTATCTATTTTTATATTTTGTTATTTTATTTTATAATCTATTTTTACTGAAGAAGCCAAACAGTAAGTTGGCGAAACGTGTCGGTATTTTCTTACTTAGTTTCAAATAAATTTGACTTATAAAAACCCATTTGAAGTCAATCTCTCTCATTAGTTCATTTGGTCAAAAATAACTTTTTACCATTATTTCAAAAGCATTTCATCGGGTTTGTCAAAGAGGCCTAGTTAGCAAACTACCATCCAATGGTCTGCCTTCCACATTCTGCGACAGGTCGCCAACGTTTTCGCTAGTCGCTCACCACATATCATGGTGGACTGTTTCCTCTACTCAGATTTCTCCACGAGTACAGGAGTACTCCAGGATTTCAGTCTTTCACCCACTCTCTTCATCTTGTATATAAATGACCTGCTGTCGCAGACTTTCAATCCTGTCCATAGCTTTGCCGATGACTGTACACTCCATTCCTCCTTTTCTATTGACAAACCTTGTAGCGCTCAGTTATTAAAATTAAGATCCACCACGACCAATGCCTGAACTCCGATTTCCTAGCTATATTCCAATGGGGCAAGGACAACCTTGTCGACTTTAATGCCACCAAAACGTAGACATGTCTGATCTCTCAGGAAAGAGCTCGCGGTCCTCCCCCTTGCCTTCAATAATCCCAGATATCCAAAACGATTAGATTTCCCTTCTTGAACTGACCTATACATCCAACCTTTCTGGCACAAACACATTTCAGCTATAGCTTCTGCAGCTGTCAAAAACTTAGTGTACCTTTTCGCACAAGGCACTGTTTCACATCTTCACATCTGGTAAGTCTATACAAATCTCAAATCCACCCAACCGTAGAGTATTGCGCCCATATTTCGAGTGGTGCGCCAAACTCCTCTCTAAGATTGTTCGATTCTATCCAGAAGATGGTAATGCGGTTAATTAATTAATAATCCCTTTCTCACATATCCACTTCAATACCTCACTCACAGCTTCTCTGTTGAATTGACGACTATTATACCTCCACTTTCCTCCAAAATCATTATAACAAGAGTCACTGCTAAACAGCATCCTTTTATAGTCAATCTTAAAAGTTACGGAACCATCTTCACTGCCTCCTCATTCATTTCATCTACTTCTGTTCTTTGGAACAGCCTCCTCCCACCACTTTGCCTTCCCAAAGAACACAACTTACAGCCTGTTCAAACAAACTGGAAACAGACTCCTTCCTTCCTCTCATCTATTTCTCCTCTTTCTCATACGTATCATTAATTTGCTATAGATCTCATGACCTTTCGTGTGTAGGTCAGATAAATAAAATCACTTCACTGAATACTGAACTCTTCGAACAGACTGCAATGTGTTATCCATAAATTTAAGTTTTTTAGATGATAATAATCTCTCTCTCTCTGTAAAATGTATATTTTTGAAAGAATGAATACATTCACAATTGTACACTTAATCTCTGAAGTGACTAAAGTGTAACAAAATATCTTGATTGCATATAAATCGCAATGTACATGAATGGTGAAGAAGTTGATGGACTGGATGTATACTTTAAAAAAAAAGCTATTTATTATTATTATTTAACAATGGTTTTACTCTTCCAGCCCTGCTCAGAATTTCAATAAGGAAAGAGACGATTTTCTTAGGGGACTATATAACTTTCATTAAGTTGACATTTTTTCTATTAGTATTTACTATTAATCTATCATCTTGTAATACAATTCAATATAATGGCAAACTTTGCTAAAATGAAACGATAAATGATAAATTTTGGCGTAATGTTCTTTTCACAAACTTGAAACTCTTCCCTATTAGGTAACAGATAGATGAACTTAATCTGCCAGTATGAGTCTGTAATCGACTCATGGCAGCCGTAAAGTCACTTGAAAACCTTCCACAGTTGGTCTCTAAAACTGATAATGAGAGTATCTCATCCTCAGCCACCTCCAGTACTAAATGCACGATAAGTTTATAACATTTTTGTGCGTGTTCACATTCAAAATAATAATAATAATAATAATAAATGAAAAAAAAATAGACAAAGTGTCCAGACTCCTCGAGCCCCATTCTGCACATATGCCAGAGACACTTGTACGTGTTATTTCATTCGGCTGATTTATTTGGGTTAATACGCTATTTTGTTTATTGTAAAGACAAACATTTGATTCTGTGTTTATAAATGTTGCAAAAAAATAAAGTTTCTTATAAAAATTGTACTAACTAACATAACTCACTCAAAACAGAAAGAGAGAGAGAACGTGTTTAGATTAAGGTAATACGTGCGTTTCTTGTAAGGAAAGAGTGGGTTTGAGGTTTTCCCCCAAGAATATTCCAAAAATTAACAGTGCCGTTCCAGGAAGATTCCTTTGAGAAAAAATATTTCTTACACAATCCAAAGTGCTGTCGCGCTGTCAAAGGGAATGACGGTTCGTGGTCACGTATCGGGCTGGAGTCACGTTCTCTCTGAACTCCTTACATATTTATCCTCTAATTTCTCATAAGGGTACTATGTGCAAACAGGTACGGCTTTCAACATTTGCTAGCCGAATCCTTTCAATTCTAATATGGGTTTCATTTGAATGTTTTTATTTTTATTATTAATTTTATTTTTATGAGCTTCCTCCGTTAATCCGTCTGATTCTCTAGGACGACGATGGGCTTTCTTCTCCCTCCTTTACGCACCGATCTCCTCGGTTCTATTAGCTATTCTCATATTCTCAGATATGTTGAATTCCATGTCGCAATATTAATATTCAAGGACAAAGAAGTGCTGCTTATGAATGTGGCTTCCGAATTTTGTTCCGTTATCTCTCCGAAGTGCAAACTGAATAACAAACTTGAGTCTTTATCAGTAGATGTAATCCGTGCAATGAGGTATGGTGAAACTACTTTAAAAGGTAGAAAAATAAACGTTCACTTCCGTGATCATATTCAGTAGATATTTCTTATTATTACTAATTTCTAAATGTACATTATAACTTTTTGTTCCAGTTGTTTAAATTATCAGTCGTTCTTATCTGTTAATTTCTGTATAGTTTTATGTTTAGTTGTATTTCCATGTAGCTTCACCTTGTAACATTTTAATGCATTGGATTTACAATAACAGAGGTATCGTGTATGTTCATAGTCATCATGAACAAAATACAATTAATTAAGGACATATAAGATAGTCTAAAGCCAGAAGCACACGTTGATGTTATACAAGCATATCTATAAGATTACCCAATAAAAATATATATTGTATATTCATAGCGTAAAGTAATCCTCACCTGTAGAGAATTATAAGTCCTTTCTCGTCGCCTTGGATAGCATCCTGAGAACATTTGAAAATTGAATTCAATTATTTAGTTTGATATATGGAAATTTATCTGTACGTTTAACGAGTTTGATAAAAAATACAGCAAAGGTTCTCAATCATCATTACATTTCTTTACTGCAAATAAGCCGTCAGTAATGGTGAAAACCTTTTAAAGGTTTTTCTCCATTCTAAACAGCACTAAGAAGTAATTTATGGTTGAAAAACCATTATTCAACAAAAAATAGGTTGCTTCCTGTTTCACTTGCAGCCTGAGATGAATACAAAAGAACAACAGTTTTAGATTTAGTGAGTTAGAAATATCTCACAAACTGGAAACACAAGAACAGCTTCTGATTAAAAAAATATGACAACATAATGGACAGCAGAAATAAAAAGAAGAAAATGTATATCGAAATTCTTTCTTATGAAAGAATTCTTAGACACTGTTCCATTGAGGGCATTCGATGACGTCAATCGAGATGATGAAAACTGTGCATTTTTCTTTTGACAATAACCAAAATTTTCAAACCTCATTAGTGATGTCGGATATGAAACGATTATGTTGCCCTTCTCTAATGTTGATTCTGATCAAAAAATCTGAAAATAAGTTCTTAATACAGCTCTAAGAGAGCTGATAATGAGTTCCGAGAACTGTGTGTATATGGAAAATATATGATTTCTGCATCACTGCAACTTTTGTATCTCTTTTGGGTAAGGTTCCCACTGATGAGGCTTCGATAAAGGTAGGAACCAATCTGGGGAGTGACCCTTTCCATAATGCATAGCATTATACATACCCGAAAGGATGTGTGCTTTGCATTATGGCGGATACTAAGGCAGTTAATATGAGGTCGCTAGCTTCTATATACAAGTAGCCCAGTCGAGAAGTTACTTCACATGCAAACTTTGTTTTTACACTTGGATAAAGAATTAAACAAGAATATAGTTTCTTGGCATATTTAATTTAATCCTTTTAGCAGAAGAACCAGGAGCCTGTGTAGCTCAGTGGATGTGGCGTTTACACACCACGGCGCTTGGCCGCATGAAGGAAGACTTGGTTTCGAGTCTAGTCGGCGACTAGAGGAAATTTTTCTAAGCCTTTTTCCCGAGTTAGTCGATCTCTGGCACGGGCAAGCGGGTTTTTCCTCCCGGAAACTCGGGTTTTTCGTCCCGTAAACTCAAGAAAATCGACCGTAGAACCCACATTATTTCAGACATTAAATATATTGTGTTAGGGTTAGGGACCAAGAGATGGCGGCACATTTGAGCCGTCTCTCTTCACTGCGTACCGCTTAATTAGTGATAGTCTTGGGCCATCTATCTCTGATTGGTACCAGTGGAGATTGAACTGCCCACTCAGTCTCCAAAAGTTAGATAGGGCTAAATGGCCTCGCCTACTCCCCGTATACGGGAATAAAAAGGCGTTAGATGATTTGATGATGATGATAGCAGAAGAACCTTAACTTCCTATGCTGTATTAAAATGACCATCGAAACTACTGTAGCAATAGTGGAATCCAAGGCACGGCAATATTTTCCAGTGTGAAAATATTGCCGTCTTCAGTGCGAAATATGTACAAATTACAACTAAGATCGCATAATTCACGACGCAATGCATATGCATTATAGTTTGTTCAAATTTAGTTGGCCAGAGAATATACAACCCCTCCCAAACAGAGATACAATTTAACAAAATCAGCGTACAACTTTATTAATTTCAATATCTCACTTATATCCGGATGGGTAATAATAAAATAGTAGTACTTTTTAATGATGTAAATGGGATGTATGATTAGCCTTACAGTTATTTTATTCGCAATACATTCGCAATTCGCAATACAATTTTGTTGAATGCATTAATCTTACTTCTAAAATATATTAATAAAATCTTAATTCGAAGTAATTAAATGTCAAAATTATTTAACGAAAAAAATGGCTGCAATGAAGCTGTTTCTGAAATTGTCGGGTGGGGTGTAGCTACTTGTTTGGAAATCACTTCTCCGAGGCAAAAAATTCCATTTCGAAAAATTATAGGAATAATCTTATGAAATCAATAATGAAGGTGACATTAAGGATTCTGATAAAAGAGCTAGCTTTTATTCCAGTTAATAAAATATCAAATATTGTTAATAGCAAGAAACTAAATTTAAAAAAGCAAAGCATGTGAAAATACTTAACAGCAAATCTACATGTTGATTTATACAAGAAATATATCCTTTCTTTTAATTCGAAAGGGGAATAAAAGCAAGGATACAAAGAAAGAATATAAAGGATTTTGTATAATATAACAAAAAGAAAGCGCATTTATGTTCAACCAATAAAAACAAACAAACTTTATCATATTAAACAGAAGTTTATACATGATCATATTCTAAATAAATGTATTTATGCCACTTGAATCTTAAACAAGACTTTATTCATTGTTATGTGTGTTCTCTGATTCTGTTTGTGTTTCTCATCTGACTTCGTCTAATAAACTGATCCCGAGTTATTAGCATCAGTGACGGACTGTTCTAACTCACGTTGTATGCAAATCATTCTTATCATATCCTTCAAAATAAAATAAAATAAAATAAGCGGTGGAAACTTTTTTGCAGCAGTTTCATTCCAGGATTTATAAGATTATACTGATAAAGTTATTTTGATCTCTGATAATTATAACCATGAACGGAGATTTCCAAAAATTATGGGAGGGAAAATCATTCTGTTTATATCCCTTCGAAGGAACTCCGTGAAATCAACGAATCCCATAAGTAAGAAATAGAAATAAAAAACAGACATAAAAATTTACTCTTGATAGAGCTAAACTATAATCCAGCCAATTATTTAGTTCGTTCTGGCGCCGGGCATAAACATTTCATAGGATTTGATTGTCAGATTCCACATGAATAGTTTATTAGTGCGTGCGGTAAAAAACTACGCAAAGTCTAGTCCGATAATAGTAAAAATTATTAAAATAAGGCGGAATGGGGTTACACAGCTATTAAGATCCAAATCTATAGGCAAGAAATTAATATGTACTGAAACCACAGGAGGGAGGTTTCGTTATCCCTAAAGAAGGTGCCTACAAAAAAGGAGAGTCCATTCCATAAATTGTTCCATGACTTTGGTTTCATGAGAGAACTACAGTTTACAAATCTCATGTTATACAAATGCATGCCAAGATTGTTTGAAAGGTGCGCAGTCAGTTGTTTTACAGATTCTGAAACAAAGAAAATATGCTCCGATAACGAGAAACACAAAGTACTGCTCAAATAGACAGTTTTAGGTTTAATGTATCATCGAAACAACACAAGTTCAGAGGAAGAGCAATGGTGGAGAAAAATTACCTGTCGAATGCTTGGTTTCGTTAGCTCAAGCAATTAAGGCTATGATTCCAGGATATTTTGTTTATTAATAGTCCTGTGTTCTAAAGTCGGTTTGTCTGTTTTGTGTGAGATGATACACTCGAACAGAAATTCACAATGCCAGGGAGGAAAAAAATGACAACTCCAAATGAAAGTAGCCACTTCTCGTTTAGCTAAAAGTTCTTATGAAGGTTCGTCTCATGGATTCCACCGTAGATGTTTATTACTGAATAATAAAAGATTTAATGGTGGAGTGCAAGACACTCAAAAGTAGAGCAACACTGATAATATCAAATAACTATATATGCTAAAGGCCGGTAACCATATTTTCTTGAATAAGGCGCAAGGCGCAAAATTTATAAAACGCGCTGGTATTATACACACTGCACTCTTCACATTAAGGACCGAAAAGGGGCTCTATATGTTATGGATTTCTGTATTAAACTCAATATTTTGTTTTCAACAATTTTTGTTTGAATTTGATATAACAAAACAATACTAAAAAGAGGAATAATTCATTCTTATTTACCTCCTTATCTTCTTTTCTTTCGTTCTCTCTGTCTGTATAACACCCGTCACGAAAGTTAAGTTTTTATCCATTTGGGCTGTCACTATAGGATTCATGGAAGCGAAGAAGAGGCCTCCGGTCAGAAGCATTTATTGTCTCATTAGAGGAGTTTTAATCAAGCGAGCAGACAGCTCCTTTCAAGAATTCTCTTTCCCCAGCCCAGTATTTAGTTAATGTCAATCAAGAAATAATTGTGTCCTCTCTAGGAACTCTTTACCTTGACTAAGAATAACGACAAAACGAATGAAAACATGGTTGTTCCGCCTTGCCCGAAGAAATATTGACGTCTCTACTGTCGGTTAGAACAGCGGAGTCGTTACGTTCCGACAAAACTAATAGTCTAGTGAGGCTAGGATATCAGTGGCTTCGCCACAAAACCCGGTGGTAACTAATGACACCATAGGGTTCAAAACTGGCTTACGTAACGTACTCGGAATTCTTTGTGTGCTTCCTATAATCTGTTAAGGTGAAAAACTACCCACTGAAGGATAGGTTTGTTTATCCTATGCTTTTCACACAAAGAAGTTTTTCTAGATATCTTTTGTAAATCTTTACTTAAACTAGCGTTTGCAAGTCGTTCTTGCAATGAAGCTCTGTTTATTCTTGACGACACAGATTTATATTACTTTTTGTGTCACTAATTCGTCTTTTAATTAATATATGCCGTCGAAAGGGTGATAGTTGTGTAGTATACAGAGAACAGATAAGTTCTGTTCTATATGAAAGCGAAGGTTGGTCGATTGGTAGAGCCTCTGCTACTAATGGCTCCCAAAAATTAAAGCAAGTTTGAGCGCGGTAGTAGTTAGAACGGGTCAATCTTTCGATGCTGTTGGCACACTCTCCCTCGATGAGTCTTTGGACTCCCTGGAGGTGTCACATAATAATAATAATATACTAGATTCAAAGTCGCCCGCTATGCTACAGCTTCAAAGTTCGCCCATGCAGCCAATGTGGGTTTTGTATAAGTGCCAGGAAGGCAGCACGTTTGCAAAAATAATAATATTTCCGGCCAGGTTGACCGACTTAGCATACCCGCTCTCCAACCAACAGGCTGCGGGTTCGATTCTCGCCATGTACGTGGATGTTTGTGATTGTCTTTAGATAGAAGATGAATTTCATTGCCCAGTGCAAGACCACCGTTTGGCTTATTGGAGACTTGATGTGGTAAGGAAAAGGTTCCATGTTTGATCTCTAGAGTAGTGTTTCCGGACCACGTAAAAAATGAAAAATAAAATATATAAAATTAATAAAAATTTGAAAATATCCTTAGCTCACACATCTTACAAAACATATTATAAGTTTTCATATAACCTTTCGTAGGTGGGAACAGCATAAAAAAGTGGCTGTAAGCGTGGTTACTTAGCACAAATAAAAGCCGAATATGATAGGTAGAACAGACAGGAAAGCCTGTTAGGACCATTTGACAACTAGCTTCAAATGCAATTTTGTTCGCAAAAACTCTTTTTAATAAATTGCCTAATCAGAGGAAACTCAGAGTTTGGAGAGTTTGAATGTTTAATAACCACTCTTGCTCTCTCTCTGTCATGCGCTACATTATTTCAGAGGAACCTTCAGGATTATCCAGAAAATACTTTGTTCAAATAAATGCTTATTTGTGAACTTTTATTGTAACGTAAGGTAATGAAATGACTAAATGGTACATATGAAGAACTATCATAATTCTGTATCTAAATTCTGCACTAAAATGGTCCAAGAGAAACTCCTTGGCAATTTTAATAATGGTACCAAATATCAAATTATCAATTTATTATTATTATTATTATTATTATTTTTATTATTATCATTATCATTAAGAATATCTTAGCTAATAAAACGGAATGATAAAAAAAAATTTTTTCGTCAATCAGTTTTGAAGCTAGGATTGCGTCACTTGTCGTTTACCAGCCAAAATTGCACACTACACTGTACATGTATGACCAAATAAATATAACGATTTGGGATTCCACTTGATGTCGAGTTCAGGGAAGCATGATCGTCTTTTCGAATGAATTTACAACACCTCTGGTTCAGGGTCAAAAATGCATAGTGTTCCAAAAATTGAAAATATGTACTAGAAATATATTTTCATTGTTTACTTGCAAAAACTGACAGAATGCGAAATAATCACATAAAATACATGCTTGAATGATCAAGTATGTGTTCCTATATGTATCAAAGTTCAATAAATACAAAAGTGTAATGATACTGAGTTAGAGTAAAACAGATATTACCATGAACTCGATCGCATTACAAATATATCTCTGAGGTAAATGATAATGACATATTGACATACAAACATCAGCCGATAAACTTGGTCAACGTAATTTAATAAATGCAACAATTGAGCATATAATGAAGGGGATACAAATCCTTTGATGTTTATCTGCCAGTAAGCGAAACTCTAAGAACTAGGACTAAGATCTATGAGTTTCATACGGAAAAACTATCGGCAAATCCAAGTGTAAGTAACCACTTGATAGTACAACACCAAGGCAACGCGTATCAAAGGTGGAGCAAGCTCCCTCACTATCCTTGATATTTTCTCATAATGTAAAAACACAGCCCCTAGGAGATGTAATACTGTAATTACCTTATGAGGAGAGGTCACTACCCAGACCGGTTTCAACCTTTTTTGAAGTCTCATCAGTGAGTAGGTAGACCTGGAAGATAACAAGTTTTAAGTGAAAAGAACTTATATACCTTCACTATACGAATGCCATAAAGGTGTGCCTGTATATTATAACATAGAATGAAAGCCAAAAGGCTATTTTTCTGGCAACCTTAATAATAATGAAGGGGATACAAATCCTTTGATGTTTATCTGCCAGTAAGCGAAACTTGAAGAACTAGGACTAAAATCTATGAGTTTCATACCGAAAAACTATCAGCAAAACCAAGTGTAAATAACCACTTGGTAGTACAACACCAAGGCAACTCGTATCAAAGGGGCTGTGTTTTTACATTATGAGAAAATATCAAGGATAGTGAGGGAGCTTGCTCCACCTTTGATACGAGTTGCCTTGGTGTTGTACTACCAAGTGGTTATTTACACTTGGATTTGCCGATAGTTTTTCGGTATGAAACTTACAGATCTTAGTCCTAGTTCTTAGAGTTTCGCTTACTGGCAGATAAACATCAAAGGATTTGTATCCCCTTCATTATTATTAAGGTTGCCAGAAAAATAGCCTTTTGGCTTTCATTCTATGTTATAATTGAGCATATGTTAACACTTGAAAAATTATCTTATAGGAAGGTTTCATTGGTTTTAACACGGCAAGTGATAATTAACTACTGTGAAACAGCTAAACTCATGAAGCGATAATGAAGGAAGGACTTTCAATATCCATGTTTAAAGTGATATGATATCATTTGCATTGGAAATTATGCAACGGTTTATTGCTACTTTTATTGGAACAACTAGAATTTTAATATCATGACAGAAATAAACATGCACATTTTAAATATATGAATGCATAACGCATTCATATATATACATACATACATACAGACTTTAGCTGAAGGCTTTTCAATTACTAATTCACGGATCCCATTTTACATCACAAAAAATAATACTTTATCATCATTATTATCATTTACTTGATACCCTCAATGGAGGCATTGCCACACACACAACACTACACGATCCGCCTTTAATGCACCACTACTACACTGTAAAAAGCATTTCTTGTGTTAATTACGCACATTTGCTGACTGGCTTCTGTTTCGCGAGATGAAAAATCTGAATTTCAACGTGGAAAAAAAACTCTAATACCACTGTTGTGAAACAGATGCTAACACATCTTTAGTTAAAAGAGCTCATATAAAGATTCATCCCGTCATGACGAGAATCGAATCTAAGTGTTTTCCATTCGAAGGACACGTGTCCCGTGGTTCCTCCAACTGCGCTTCTGAGGAGCCAAAATTATAATAACTCTGAGTAATCCCAATTTAAGCCAAATGTTTGATTTCTTTAATGATTCTTCTGAAGCATGATGAGAATAAATTCTTGTCTTTCTCTCTCAATCATAGAATCTTCGTTTTTGATACTCATTATTAGGACACTGAAATTTCAATGTTCTAAGAATAACAGATCCTAGAAAAAATTTAAATCTTTTCATTTTACTTCAGTTTTTACGCCAATTGGATCGAAACAATGAATCAAAACTATATATGCATGTGTTCATCATCAAATAAAAAATCTTACAATAAATTATTTCAAAATATAAACGTTTTTCTAAATAAGCTAGTAAGTTCGCACGTTTGTAATTTCGTTAAGGAGGATTTTATAAACATCCATGACAAGAAATTTCTGCTACATCTTTTCTGATTTATTCCAATGTTTCATTTATTTATTTGAAAATGTTTTGGTCAGTATGTAGATCATTTTCAACATTACTAATACACCTATCTCATGAATCTTGATGAGCTTTTTATACAAGTTTATTTTGCAATATTTCTTTTATTTCTATAAGCAGCTTCTAGTGATTCTGTTGTTTGTTTCTGCAAGTATAGCTTATAAGTTTTTTTTGTTTTTCTTCTATAGCTGTTGCTATTTCATCATTACAAATTTTCAGTCCATTTTTCCTTCTGGTCTTTGTTTTTGTCCCAAAAATCTCTTCTGCTGCTCTTTATTTACGTTAGAAGAAACAGAATTTTGGAATGAGTACTGAGACAATAGGATTTGATATAGATTCCTAATACTATAATCCTAGAGCAAGAAAGTTTTCTAGTTTCTTTCTGCATCGTGGTTTCTGTGATTTCCATTTTGCTTTCAATGTTTCAGTTTTGTGTTAATTATTTTATCAGCGTGGTTGTTCTTAATAATGCAGTCCTAATAAATAAGCACTTCTAACTTATTCCTAATAAGTAGCTTCTTTTTCATTGTTTATCATTTCAGTGGAATGAATAATAAAAAGACCAAAAAGTCTGTAGTCTTTTTCTTATTAAATTCATTATTTAAAAATGTATTTAAATATTTTGAAATTCATCTTTCATTTCGATATTTATTCTCATATTGACTAATCGTTGAAAACGTTGTATATAAAAAAAGCCCTAAGGCCATATTACTTCTCGAACCAATCGTAAAGCATCCATATCTTTAGATGGGAGATGACTTAAGTCTCTCCTTACTAGACCTGAAGTGTCTTAATAACTTCTGTGTTCACATAAAAAGCATAACACTAAAAGCATATTGTAAGCATTCTCAGTTCATATAAACAGCTTGCTACAGCATACAAAGCATATTCTATATAATCACGCAATTCAAAAAAAAAGCGGTAGAATCTGCAGTTTGAAATACAGATTAGTCAATTTTATATTGAAATTCACACCTCTTCAAGACGGACTTACAGAAGTTCAGAACTGAATTTAAAATACTTCTTCAACTGAATCTGAAAAAAAAGTTATTAATTTATTGTCTAGTGTAATTGACGAGATCCGCTTTACTCACTGAAGAGCAATCACATGCTGGTCGGTATTTTTGATTTGCATGAAGTATTTAACTTTGATTTTTTGCAGCGAAATATACTAAATCCACTAAGCACTTCCAAGTAATCCGAACTCGATTAATTAAATCTTCCTCTTTTCAAAATTTAAGTATACTAAGAGCTTTTTACCGAACATTTTTTACATTTAATGAAGAGTGCACGGGAGTATTTCTTTCTCTCTCTCTCTCTCTCTCTCTCTCTCTCTCTCTCTCTCTGGAATTCCTTTTCTTATCAATGAAATTCATGAGCTGAAACTTTTAAGACCCAGTTGATTAGGATTCATGAAAAACTTTGTTAGTCTCACTAAATGTGGAAAGAGAGTCGAAATATCCAAATTGTACTGAGACATGCTTGAACACTGAAAAAACTATGCTCAGTTTGTATTTCTCTTGTTCTATTCAGTGTTGCTAACTGGCTATGTTGAAGTCGATAACAATAGCTAAATTTCCTTGGAATTTTAAGGCATTCAACATTAACTCATTTATATTTAAGGACACATGCTTCACTTAAAAACAGAATGTAATCAGATACATGATATGTGTAGACAGTAAGTAATCGAAACTGACTCACGTCGCTAAATGTGACTTAAGAACATGCGGGTATACTCTTCAGACTAAGATATGGTCGAGCTCATAATTTAGCGTCCAGCCCTTAACGTTAAGGCAAACTATAATGGTAAGGTAACGAGATAAAAACGCCATTAGGCTGCATTAATCATCCATAAACAGCGTTTTCTTTTGTCAAAAGTACGATCTTTATAAAGCGAATGTCCGTAGCACTCCTTGTTAACACAGACAAGGAGGTGAATCCATTAACTTATACAAAAACATGCCTTTTCTGTACGAAGAGAACCCTCCATTAAAGGAAATGGCATGCCCACTGCAAGGAAAAATCATTAGCGACGTAGCGTCTAGATAAATTCTGCGTACTTGACTTATGTGCGGGAAAAGGGTCAATCATCACTATGGAGAGAGAAAAGCAACGAAGTCACAGTTACAGTTATCATTTCAAAATTACCTTTCAACTCAGGGGATATGTATATGAACATGAAACTAGTGTTCACCGTCTTGAAAGAGAGAAAAATGCAGCACGAATTCATCATTTTAAATGAACTATCTTCTAGAAAGCAGAATTATACAGTTAATGATTTGGCGATTAAACCTTCAATCAAAATTGCAATTAATAAGCCATTTTGGATGTTTTTAATATTGCTTTCTTATTCTGAACACTTTATCATAACAACTGCTATTTTTTTTATTTCATTGAAGAAAACTTTTTCTCTCAACTAAACATTTATGGAAAGCAAGTTTGAGATTAACATTTTTGAAAGAAAAAAAACGAAAGGAAACAAATATTTAAATTCTGTGTCAAAGCTTTAAAACCCCAGAGTGGAGGTATCATTTATTTTTGGAGACTTGATTCATTACATTCAATATTTTTTTTTAAACACTGACTATGCTGATTGTATTATATTATAGTAAGAACATGTGACTAACACCCTTTTAAAGGAAACTTCTGTGGATTAGAAGTATCCATATTTTTTAGTTCGTTGTCCCATCTTACTACCGGCCTGCCTGATCTTCGATGTCCAGTTTTTTTTTTTTTTTTTTTTTGCGGGGGTACATTCTGTTGTTCATGTTTGTACTTATCTATTGTCCGACATGCTCACCACATGTCCTCTGTACGCCATTTATAGCCTATTATTATTGTTGAAT
Organism: Typopeltis vanoorti; assembly: GCF_054136105.1. Classification (NCBI taxonomy): domain Eukaryota; kingdom Metazoa; phylum Arthropoda; class Arachnida; order Uropygi; family Thelyphonidae; genus Typopeltis; species Typopeltis vanoorti. Next base: position 116,646,662 of record NC_143556.1, on the reverse strand, counting down.
AATCCATTACCTTTGTTGGTTTAATTTATCCACTTGACCGTCTTTTTATACAATCGTATTATTCCCAGAATGCCTCTTTCTGTGTTTCGCTTCTTTGCTTCTTTTCACTCTAAGTGTTGTTTAGTAAAGCTTCAAGTTTCACTAAACACATCATTTCTATGTGGTCTTTAAGTCTTTCATTTCCAACACTTTGGTAAATTTCCTTTAAAATCTCTATTCTATACCGGTTAAACACTTTCCATCCTGTTGTTCTAGCTGATATTTCATTATATCCATGGTCACTTGTAATTTGCCCAACATGTTTACGTGATCTCATTATTTCAGTCCGTTTTTTATTTATTTATTTCTATTTGTTTTCTTGCTAGGTATTTCCATTATACGCAATTTTGATTTGTCCATATTTATTTCGAGGCGTTTTTTCTCTACGTTGACTTCATTTAGTCATGTGCTCTAATTCTTTTAGTGATGTTGCTGTTAGTATAACAACAGCAGCGAATTGTAGATTACTCAAGTATTCTCCATCTATGTTAAATCTATTTTTTCTCCAGTTCAGTTTCACATAGCATATTTCGAAGAGTTTATGAAATAGAGAGTCCTTGTCTAATTTTCTTCTTTTTATTTCTACTTATGTTATTTTATTCTTAGAAATTTATTACCATAGACCGTAGATCCTTTAATACAGAAATCATTTGTTCCTACACGCATGCAAATGCTTCAAATATTTTAAAAAATTTTAAAAAGGTCAAATGAGTCAAAGGCTTTTTTCATAATCTATGCAAAGCAAGGAAATTTGCATGTTGCTTTCATTAGTTTTCCCATTATTTTAGGATTTTTCCGGTGTTCTATCTTCAAAGAATTCTTCGTTCTTTTACACAATTTGTATATACTTTTGATAGTTTTAGACGCAAGTGATCACCTCCATTGAAAAATGGTGGGGAATCACTTACATTTAAAAGGAGAGGATTAACTAAAATTGTATTAATACCCCTTACGTTTTTTTCATATAACAGTTTATCTGAAGATGCCGTTAGTTCAGATGAAACGCTAGGTTATACACATTAATTTATAAACTTAATAACCACTGAAGTTTTTTAAATGATGAAGAGATGTAGACTGCACAGATATGTGCACTTTACTTCTGTTTCCTTTCCCATATCACGGAAGTACTTTAATGCTGACCGCAGAGATGTGTAGGCTTCATCTACTTTCTTTTCCTGTGCGACTCTTGTAAAACTTTCCATGAAGTGATAATATATTCGCCTCCTGTTTTGTCTACACTTGACATGCTAGTTCTTATTAAGATGCAATCAGCTTCAGGTGCTTTCAGAGTCGTGTGAATTTTCATTCCAAACTAGAGAAACCCTATTTCTGAATAACTATTCTTATAGCTTCAAGGTAATATGCACAATAATGTTCAACAACATCTTACGTGTTGCATATATTTTACAAGAGACTTCATTGAGCTGGGTATTATTAATTTTGCTTGAAACTTTGATGTTTAATATCAAGTGGTCTACAAAAATTAATAAATGATTCCTATTTTTCCTTTATTTCTTAGTTTTATTATATCATTTCAAGGAATAAAATTTGGAATAAATATTCAAGATTTGAACTTGTACTTAACTACTATTCTTTCGAACATACAGCTTTAATCAGCTGAAAAGCACCAAATATTTGAAAAACTCCCAAAAATGTGAAAAATACTTAGAATTAAGTTCTTATTATCGAAACAAAGAAATAAAATGTGAACATCAAGAAGAAAAACGAAAGAAACAGAAGTATCAACGTAAGGCGTCAATAATCAAAGTTTAGTATAATAAAAGTAGGAATGAAAAGAAAGTGCGGTGCAAGATTCTCTCATTCGTAATGAAGCCAGCCGCTGAGTAAAAAAATGCAAACCGTCTTTATCTGAACATTTGTTCAGTTTTATTCCTATTCAGAAAGTTGAAAATTTTATTCATTATGTTCGACTATAGTTGAAACAAATTGTACGGAGTCTTCACAGATTATCCTTTCAAATTTCTGCTGCAGTTTCCAGTAAAGTAATTATTAAAGAGCCAACATTTTTAGAGCATTAAAATCATTTTAGTCAACAAGTTTAGATTATCGAATATTATTTTAATCAGATGAAAGACGAGGTGACGGCATTTTAAGCTGATAAGGAACAATATATACTTTACCTCCGAATTTGTCACATTCCATATCACCCAGTGCTTTATGTGGAGCATACTGAAAGAATATGTGTGGGTGTGTCGAAACGACGACATTCTCATCACCACATTCAGCACAACAAATCTGGTGATGGTTAGCTGAGAATCTCCGTCCCAAAGGGAAAAATTCCTCTAGGCCAATGGTGCATATCTTGAACATATGTTTATGTAATGAGTAGCTGTATATTTCAAGCATTAAAAGTAATTCCATTTTCAAATACATTTTCAAATAAATAAAAGAAAAAAAAATAATTTTCAAATAAATGAGGTGTGTGTGAATGAAATTTCAGTGTTTAATTTTTCTCCATTATATTCGTAGATAAATTTCTCCAGAATTGGTTATACAATGGATTTATATGTGACGATATGAACTTGTCGAAATGGTCAACATGACAAATGTTATTTTAAAGAACCTTATAATGCAAACCTCAAAAATAGACTACACTACTATTCTAGAACTTAATGACAAAAAGATACCAGAAACACATTTAACTGCATACTTCTTCTTCTTCTCGGTATTATTATTTAATCACATTCCACCTGTAAGAAGTCCAAGTACTCATCGTGAGAGAGCACACAACCCACCGTCTGCACTACTCAATAATAGTTGGTAAAAACTACGTGCGTTGTTTAGCCAATCTGTCTGTATGAGGAATGAAAACTCTATTACCTCGGTTTGAGATCAGCTAACTCAGATTCAACTGCAATGTAAAGATTCCCTAGCCACAGGGAGAATCGAATTCAGGTGATTCAAGTCGAACTGCGCAAATTTCCGTCGTTCTTTTAATTGCGTTAAGGAGGCATTATATGTCCAAAAATGCACATGTTTTTGCCAGAAAGAAGTTGGGGGGGGGAATCTTTATTGTTTCTACGAAGATTGTTAATCCACTAAAAACGGATATGACATAAATATTTTATAAAATTTGCTAGAGTGAAGATAGGTATGACGAAGTACTTTCGTGGGAACAATGGATTCTGTTAATGTAGTAAAGTGTTTGGCGTTCATATTACTTATTAACTACAAACGTTTGGATCAAATATAATTCTTTTGAACTGGTGTAAACGTAGCGATTTTTGCACATTAAAAGACTACTTTTGAAAATAACAAACACTTTTGGACGAAATGAAAACTCAAAGCTCAAAAAAAAATATATATATATATATATATATATATGTGTGTGTGTGTGTGTGTGTGTGTGTGTGTGTGTGTGTAGAAAGTTTTTTACAATAAAACCAGGTTTAAAATAGCTTGGCATTTTTAACATATATATGTGTATATATATATATATATATATATATATATAGAGAGAGAGAGAGAGAGAGAGAGAGAGAGCTTTATTACTGTTGCTAATATTGGAAACAATATTTATATAAAAAAGTCAGTTTAAGTAATAGACAACAAATTACAAATATCGATTCGTGACAAGCATTCATAATATTCTGTTCGTTGAACATTTTGTTTGGATTAAAAAGTAAACAAAACAAAATAAAAAACACAGGAAAACTTGTCCATAAAACAGAATGCTCCGTTCAAAAGAACAGAGCATTCTGTTTTTTGAAAAGTTATAACCATGTTGTATTAATGCTAATAAGGTAGACAGAAAGCTTCCGTAGCTCAGTCGGTATAGACGGGATTCTTCTATACCGACCTGGGTTCGATTCCCGTCCATGACGTGAGGAACCTTTATCTGGTCTCTTTCGATTAAAGGTGAGTTATCCGGTCTCATGCGGTGGTGTAGGGTTTTTCGTCCCTCAGAACAGGCAAACAGGCCTCGTGAATACACACGGATCTACAGTAAAAATATATAGGGAACTTTTCCCCTGCACTTGGTTCTTGGAACCCCTTTGCTGTATTATGGATAGATCCATAATTGCGAACCATCAATATGAAGATGCCGCCTAAGATAATGAAGGACGCCCTTCCTACACCATAGCCGGTGTAGGAAGGACGCCGGCTTTTAGTGGTTCAGTTTAGTTTAGTCTCCGGTTTCTGTTTCCCTAAGGTAAAATTATTACCTTAGGGAAACAGAAATTTTTATTTCGAATTCGAAATAAAAGGCCGCTTTCGTTTGTGTGTGAAAATTATTGTCAGCTTATTGACCATCTTCTTTTTCTTCTATTAGAAAACAAACTGTATAACAGTTAAAGAAAATATGTCAATATTTATTTCCTTTTAAAAATCGTAAAATCCAAAATTTCGAATAACAAAAGCCATACAGTAGAAATGCAAAAAATTCATTTCCAACAGAGAAATCCACTTAAACTCTGGTTTGGCGCAATTAACAAAACAACAGTAATGGTGTTTTGTTAATTGCTTCGCTTACGATGCTTCGCTTCACGATGATCCACTCATATGATGCTTTACAATTGAGATCAACTCCCATTTAATCGATGCTGCATTCGTTCATAGGTTTTAGCGAATTTTGCTAAATTCGCTAAAACTTATGAACGTTTGCTCAAATCAGTGTTTTGGTGTTTCGCTGTGAATTATAAACTGTTTATAATTTTTTATTGTTAATGATGGTAGATAAAATTCAAAGTAAGGGTGCAATTGGTTCCACTGAAAAGAAGACGCGTAGACCTGTTACCATTACATGCTGAGATTAAAAGTATTAAATTTAGTGACGATGGCGTATCGAACTCTCCGATAGGCCGCAGGCTAAAACTTACCTCGCACTACTCTTGTTAGAGTTGTTGAAAACAAAGTTCTTAGTGAAGTGAAAGTGCTACACTCGTTGATGCTACAATTATCCATAAACGTGACAGCCTTATTGTTGAAATAGAAAAACTTTTAATGGAATAAATTGATGACCACTTTGGTTGATGCGTTCTGTTAAGCCAAGTATTCAGAAGAACTTTTTCGTCAGTGAAAATATTATTCTCAATTGTTCGTTTCCGTATTCGAGATAAACAAATACATTTACGTCATTTACGCACATATGTGATTGAGAAAAAAAAAAAAAAAAAGCAGGATTCGCATTCGCTATACGACTGTATTCTGATACGTAACGTGTCGTATCGCCGAGCTATGGCTGTATAGTTTTTATTATCTGTAACAACAAAATACCGACAGAATACCAGTAGGATGATCGGTGAAGTGGATAGTGTACTCGCCAATCAGCAGGCTGTGGGTTTGATTCCTACCATGGGCATGAATCTTTATGATTGTCTTACTAATTCTATGCGGCAAGGGAGCTGCGATTCTTCCACTTTTTTTAGCAGAGACACTTCACTCCCAAAAACCTTATGAGGTTCGAATTGATCATATGGCATCCAAAGCGAGAGCAAGGTGACGAAAAAGAGGATATTCTTGAAATTTGTGGAAGAGAAAGAGCTGTAGTATCACGAGGGCTTACTTAAATGAAGCACTTAAATGGTGACAATTCCTCTTTATTGCATTTATGAATGAATTTTGAATTTTAATGAATGAATGTTAAAATATGAGTTTTGTAGAAATAACATGAAATTAATCTATATTTCATATAAATACGTTCTGTTTAAAAATAGATAACTATCGAAGGCTAAGATTTGAAGGAGTTATAATCTTGAAAATTGTTCCAGTGAATGCCCTCACACATACACTTGGACAGTTCTAGAATAAACTGTCCAAGTGTCTATGCGTCTGTGCAATATTTTAGACATCCATGACCAACAAAATACTGCACGCACACGCACGCACGCACGCACACACACACACACACACACACACACACACACACACACACACACACACACACACACACACACACACACACACACACACACACACACACACACACACACACACTTGGATATTATTTAGATATGAGATTCCTATTCCATATCTAAATAATGACGATATTAATGCTTTCTCAGCTTCTTAAGAAAGTAACTTGCAAATATAGGCTATTATTCAATCTCTCGATGTTGTGATCTCCGCATTATAAAGAAACTCAATACATTGTATAGTATTCCGTTACGATTCTAAGAGAAGCTTCAACCTATTTGAAATATCTAAAGTGGCCAATAAGACTTATTTGTACTTCTTTTCCTTTGGTTAAGGAATGTTGCACTTTGCTTCATTTAATGCTTGCGAGCTTTAATAACATGTCGTTATCCCGAAATCGATTCGGAATTTAGTTGCGACAGACAAGTCTAGTTACAAGTCTACTTACGTTAAATTGATAATCAAAGCACTTGAAGTTTTAAATCGTCGATTGCACTGACTACGATGCAATGCGTCAAGAATCCTTCTGTCAATTATCTGGCAAAATTTTATTTCACTTAAATGTACATTCGAATCTGAATCCATGGTTTCCCTGGATGGATTGCAACTACATTACTAGCGTTCGTTAATGCTTTTATTTCAATTAAGGTATCCAACCTGACATTAGCAATTGGACAATGATTATTCAATACCCTCATCAGCCAGTTTGTGCTAAGGGACATGATACAATATATTCGAAGCAAAATATTCCATGATTTCATGAACATGCATGAACAATTAATTAGAATCCTCTCTGTTAAGTTAATCGCTGCATTATCATAATCTTACCGTACATAATGAATAGATACAGTATATGCAACAATTACATCGTCGTGGATATATTTCTAGTCTAACATGGTACACAAAATCATTAACATAATTTACATTAGTCTTCAGGGCTCTGAACAACAATTATTATTCCCTCTATTTTCCTTCCGCCTGAAGCAAATAGACTGTGGCAAATTCACTGGGGTTTACTCGACTTAATCTATCGCAATTTGCCTGCGAAACTGTACGTGCTTATCTCTAGCCTCATTAATATTTTGTGTGAAAATTGGATATGCTTAATGGTTTGTCTGGAGGATATCCATCTGAAACCAGATCATTCTAGATGAAAGAGAATAATCGTGTTAAGCCAAAACCAGGAATATTTAAGACATTCTAAAACAGAATTCATCTTAATTTAAGGCAATATAATTAACCTCTCTTGGCGAAATCAACAGAATGTGAGTCCCTCCTCAGTTAGCAATTACTATTCCATTATCCAGCACGTATCTAATGAAGTTATCTAAATCTGCCTGCAGGATGTCATTCCAAGTCCTTTAAAAGTACCAACAGTTCGGTCAAGTAACAATTATAAAAATAATAATAATAAAAAATATAAATAAATCACAGACTCAATCATCTTTGCATTGCAGCCGGTAAGTGAAATGTGTTTGTTCCGCAATGACCAAGCAAATAGAAAAAGAAAATCTCGGCAAACTGCATCACAAGACAGAAAAATATGTATTTAGAAAGTGTTTTCATTTGACAAAATATTATGCTTGATAATACATTACATTGTTTTTTCATCAGTATTTTATTCTAAATTAATTAAAACAAAGCTGCGCATGTAAAATTTCTTCATATCTGCTTACGGAGAGGAATTCACTTAGCTAAAAGTTCCCTTAAGCATCTCTTAATTGGCCCCCATTACACATATTCACACAAATCTATTACACATTATGGAGACACATTCTAGAATGATTTCAACGTATATGTAATTAGTTGGAATTAAGGCCAAGACAAACAAGAAGCCAATATATTATGTCTGGTAATAAAGTTTGTTTCTGGTGGGGATGTCTTCTTTTCCAGGGAAGAGTACACCTTTCTATCTTGATAAGAGACCAGTTAACTCATCTTCAAAGGTGCTATCTGTATGGAGGTACATCAATGCGAAGCTTGTCTTGTAGAGATACTGGGAAATAACTTGATGAAAGAAGTTATTATTTTTTTATTTAAAAATAACAAAACTGGTGAAATGAAATCGTTTGAAATCAAAGAACGCTTATTCACTTGAAAATCCCCTATAAAAGTTCGTACCCAGAATAAAATAAGGTTGAAAACAATAATATCATTCATTTTCATCTATAACAGAAAAATGGTGTTTTATTACAAAATATTACTTTTTCGTAATTCAAGAAAGGTGTACGGATATTCAAGATCAGCATCTTTTCGAGCAGTACAAAAATGGATACGTGTGTATATATATACACACACACACACACACACACACACACACACATATATATATATATATATATATATATTATTTTTAGTAAAGTCATTTTCCTTTGTGAAGATTTAATACATGAAGACACCAGTGAACTCTCCATAAGGATCAATTGGCCGGATTTTATTTGGTTCACTCTTAATGGTACGTTCAGCATACCATTAGCATATAAGAAGCATTAGCATAGTATAACAGCATAGAAGAGGCTGCAATGCCGACGTACCACAGACAGATAGAGGGAGGCCAAATTTGGAGATCATATTCTTTGAGTGAATATCGTCCAGGAAAGTTGTAAACAGCTTTTAAATACCGCAGTCGGCTAAGGTCAGAGATTACGGTTTCCTTCGCTATTGAAACTAAACATAGTTCTTTTAAAAGCCAGACTTCCAATTGTTCCAGCCGTCTCATGCTTTGTGCTGTAGAAGAAGCAAAAGGTGTGTATGTCTTTCTCAACTCCAAAGAAAGAGAAATCGGCTTCAAAATAATAGAAAGCTTATAGGTTTTTTGTGCTTTAAGCATCAAAGAACGATTTTGATTAATTTTTCTTTAAATTCCCCAAACTGTTAAAACTAACTTAATTTCTTTCTTTAGTTAAAAGTTAAGAATGTTAATAAGTAAATCTCAAATGTAAATAAGAATGGATTAAATTAAATATCTTTCTTCAGATACATTTCAAGTATATTTTGGTATTCACAGTTGTCCATTTAAATGTATATTCTTTTTACATGAAACCAAATAAAATTTAATTAGCTAACACAAAACAACAACAGTTACTTCCTTCAAACATATATTTTTATCGATATCTTGCCGAAATTAGTACTATACTGCCTTTAGCTATAATTCGAGTGCAACTCGCTATTCTTCTGGATCCAACTAAAAACTCGGATGATGAGAATTTTCCATTGTGAGACCACCTCGTTTATTCCAAACGCTCAAGTCACAGTGGAATTCAAAGCCACAGCATGTCAGGGGTGAAGATGCTGCACATTATGTCAACCTGTTGAATTTTGTGCACAACTAATTAATTCTAAACTAACCAGACCTAAGACTCATGCCCACTGAAAAAGTATGCAATTAAAAAACATAATTTACGCTTTATGATCTCAGTTGATTGAAAATAACCAGTTCAAAGTAACTGTTCGCTTTGGATTTCTGCCAAGTAAATATACGAGTTTCATCGTTCATGAACAGTGAACTTTTAAGAAACTTTGATGCACTTCATATGAACTGTTGGATATAAATTACTAAATTTAAACTGTTAAAACACTTCTCGTTACAGTTCTGTTAACTTCACCAGGATATTGCTGCTTGAATATATCAAGTATAAGTGAAAAAGTTCACTAACGATAAATTCGCTAACGATACATTCAGGACAGTGACTTTCATAAAATTGAACCAATTGACACGTCCACCGGTAGTCCTACTAGTGCGATGAACATTCTCATTTTCTGTGAAAATATCATGCCGCTGGATGTTTATAACTTCACGTGTGCATATTCCGAATGTTAGATCCATTCTCATGACTTTGTGCAGCAGCCGTTCCAAGTTATAACTCTGAATTTAGGAATACTTGCAATTTTCTAGCAATGCACGAAAGACAGACGAGAGTCGATTGGTATTTTATTGCAGTACAACGAAGTAATCATATTGAAGGCACGAAGCTGCAAGAGACATCACCCACCAGGGAATATTCTGCTTATTCCCACACAGCTAAAGTAGAGAATATTCTGCTTATTCCTACATCGAAAATATCTTGCATGAAATGCCGAACTTCGAAAATCCATTCATGCAAATATAGTCAGGTGTTGTACGTGATTCTAACAACTCCAGAGAAATTCCGGCATCCAGTATCGTGAAATTATATACATCAATGCTCGGTATCATGTGATTCGCGAAAGCAATTTAAATGAAGTCTGAAAAAGAAGGCAATCATAGATCAAATACGATTAAAACCTAATTATTTCACATCGTCACACCATCTACCTCTCATTATCCCTTCACCTAGCCGAATAAGAAGCAGAGCAATTATTCAATGTAGATGAAGAACTGCAACTTCATCCAGTGCTTGAAATGCAAGAAGAAAAAAGAAAGAACTAGAAGAGGTATGGCTTATCTTCAACGAAGATAAATCATTGCACTCTGCAGGTGAGGTAAATAATGATACTGTAACAGATTCGGATATTCTGTCATCCTGCCTCTTTCAGAAATATGATAAAACCATTTAAAGATTTCAAATCGCAAAATTTATTTCTTCTTACGAAAACATTTTATATATATATATATATACTTTAAACTTACTGTTTACGAAATACAGAAATATTTACACTTGATTTCTAATCATAAATAAAGTGATTAAGAATGAGAAATCATTTTATCATGAAAATGTAAATTTTACAAATACGATATTATAAAAATATATCATTCACTATACTAGTTGGCCTTAACGGCTAAAAGACCGAAAAACTTGCATAAGCTATGTGTTTTTTGAGTTCTTGTACAACGTTTTAATCATGTGCTTGAAACAAGAAAAAGAAAGAACAACGTTCATAATGACTACCGTCATATATTTATTTACAAAACTTTTGCAAAAGGGTGAACAGATTCTGATTTTTACTAGTCCGGACAGGTTAAAAAACTCATATTAAGACAAACACAGCATAGAATAATACTTCGCCTCCTTTTACATGAATTAATAAAAGAAACCAGACTATCCGTATCAAATATTATTGGCAGAGTGAAAGAATAACCCTTACATTCCTGCAGTGGTGGTGGTGAAGTGACGTTGTATAATGAGACATCACTCATATTCACATTATACAGCTTCTCCCAGTCAGTTGAATACCACCTTATAAGCATATCTTCCCCAGTCGGAGGAAATGTTAACTAGACCTATATAGCGGATGACTTTCATCTCTCGGTGAAACCCTCCAATACGCAGGAGGCAGAAGGCGTCCAATTTGCAGTGTCTACATGATATGCTCTCAGGTTTCTGTCCTCCTTTCATTCCCACATGCACTGCAGGTGATAGTCTTTCTGAGTATGCTTAATATGCACACTATACTTGTAAGTAATTAATCTGGAGACCGGTCTGGAGGCTTCAAGATAAGCTTACGAATAATCCTGCTGCTAACACGGTCGAAGCAACTTCTTGGACCAGAGTCTGCTTACTTCCTGTGCAGGAGTTTATTATTTCTGCCATGAAATATCACCAAATGAATACTAATGTTACTGTGGTCATAAAAAATCTCCGACAAAAATATTACAAAAATATAAAAAATGCAACAAAAATATATTGCATAAAAATAAATTGCCTTTTTGTTCCACTTTTACAACAGAACTTTGCAAGTATGCAACAAAATTATACCTTCTAAAAAAGAAAATTACATCAAAATTCCATACACTATATAGTATACAGTAAACAGTAGGTTTTCTCCAGAAAAAATTAACTGGAGTTTTTCGTCTCTTAAAATAGACAAACTGGCACATGAACGAACGTAGAATACTAACTGCTAAATGGAAGAGATTAAAGCCACATCACTGCACATTATGGGTCTTAGGAAGCGATCCATAACAGACGACCTCCTAGATGGAGATACACTTGACAGCACAAAATTTGGGATGGTGCACCTGAAACCTTCCTACGAATTATCGATTGCACACAGAAGACGACAGTCACACAGTCCAACTTCTAACTTATCAAACTGACTTCTCATCTTTTTCCTTCATTCACTCTACCTCTGTACTTTGGAACAGTATTCCTCTAGGCAATACAGTACTATCGTCTTACTCTTTTTACAATGAATACAACATCTAGCCTTTCAATAAACATGTTAAACTATTTTTTCTTTCTTTCTAACCAGTTGCCTACACACCGCACTGTTGTGTTATAAGTTTTGTGACTTCTCGAGTGTTGGATTAATGTTTAAAAAAGTTTCTACCAATGAATCTCTATTCTGTAATTCAAGTTAAGCATTACAGAAAATGTATTTTCCTAACTTTAAGAACGCGGGAAAATAAGTACCAATTGTGAGTATTTTTCAACATTCCGAGGCGTTTGCCAACTCTTTATCTTAGGGTTTCTCAAATTGCGTTCCGCGGAAAGTGAATAAGCGTTCCGTGATGTCAGTGACCAAACCGTGTACTTTTAAACATGGAAGTAATTCGGGAAAATGAATACCGCTGTTTATGACCGGTCATAAAAATTGCCTGCAAGCCAAAAAATTGGCTTGCAGGCAATGATTACAACAATGGGCGGGGTTATAATCTGTGTTGCAAATGTCAGTGACCAATCAGCAAGGAAGTATAAAGAAATTTTTTTCACTGAAATTAAAGATCAAGATGCCTTGGGAGAGCATTTTGAGTCTCTGGGGAAAGTTTTTCTGGGAGTGGTCCGTATGAGGCTGTGTCGGTGGGTGCTTTTCCCTGTAATTGGAGCGGTTCTGCTCAGGTAGGGTGAGCCTGTCACTGGGTGGAACCAACGCTGAGTTGGACGATCTTTCGGTCACTCGTAGGAAGTGGTCCGGGGGGGGGGTTGCCCTTTTTAGACAGTCCCTTTACTTAGATTTCGGGGGGTTTGCCTTGAGAGAGCAATTTGAGTCTCTGTGAAAAGTGTTTCACGGCATGGCCCCTGTGGGGCTTTGTCGGCGGATGCTTTTCCCTGGAATATGAGAGGTTCTGTTCAATGTTAGGGTGAGCCTGTCACTGAGTGGAACCAACACTGAGTTGGGCGATCTTTCGGTCACTCGTAGGGAGTGGTCCGGTGGATCGGCTAATTTTTAGAGAGGGTTTTACTTAAATATCTGCCTGGTCTCTGAGGAGAACCAATTAGTTCGAAACAGTTGTCAGGCCAGTAAACCTTATCAAAATGGACCAATAGAAGGCGAACATATGGAAGCTTGGGCAGCTTTCATGTCTCTTATAAGGTTCGCGAGTATATTCCCGTAAGCTCTCTGGTCAAATTTCGTAGAAAACTTTCATAGTTTCTACATTCGGCTTTGAAATAATGCTGGATTCCCCTGATTTATATAACAATATAGACATGTTTCAGCTGGAATCATAATTATATTTTATTATTTTCACACCATTATAACGCTTGTGGTCATTTTGCACGCACATACACAAACCACCGGTCAGGCTGGCCGGTGTGTGTGTGTGTGTGTGTGTGTGGTTAGCGGGTTGGAATCGCGCCAAGGGCATGGATATTTGTGATTTGCGATATTTGTACTGACCAATTACCATATGTATTGCTGTAACCTGTGCCCTGGTGCAATATGACCTTTGATGTCTTTGCCCCATAAAAAATCAAATAAAACACCCGCACGCATCACTATATGTGTAGTTTCTCTTTCATTATTTTGGCAAAACCAGTCTGGTTGGTTTTCATAATCGTAACATTATCTAGCAACATGACTTACTGCTTTTGTGATTCACAGTGTTCTTCTGACAATACAGTATTGTTGCTGTTAGGTGTAAAGTCGTATTTGGCAAACGTACACACCAAACTGAATTTAGCGAATATTTTGATAGTAGGTTCAATGGCTTTCCGCAATGTTTTGTTTGAAGACAAAGAAGCCAAATATTTCAAGAGTTATTTATTTTTAAAGAATTAGTATTATTTCTTTAAACATTATTGTATATCAAAACATACTATTTCTAAACGTATTATTTCTTTAAACACTAATGTATATCAAAACGTACTTCACGGTGCAATGTAATCTTTCCCAAAGGTGAGTAAAATGTAATCCAAAACATTCTCTTCCGGCTAGTTTTAGTGATTGCAACAAAGCTCTAATCTTTTATTGAGACCTTCAAGACTATGTAGTATATGTAGTCGCCTCAAGTGGCTGAATACTTTTGACACACACTACAGAAATTTGCAGCTGCACATAAATCATCACAGCTTGTTTAGACCTAAATGAACAAAATAGATATAAGGCTAATCAGGGCGCTTATTCTATGCTCACCAAAACACTTCGATTAAAAAAGTCCCAAGATAAACCACCTAAAATTGCAAACTGAAAAGTTAGCTTTTCGAAAATTGATTATTTCACTGGAAGAACACATTTCCAAAAAATTCTTATTCAGTTATTATTATTACATGACACCTCCAGGGTGTCCAAAGACTCATCAAGGGAGGGAACCTACTGTACTCTACAACTCTCTATCTCCACCAACTACAACGAACTGTAACTACCATCATCATCTACACCAAAGCCATCTATTGCCTACCACCATCACTAGTATTTACATAGACAATCACAAAAATCCACGCCGACGGCGGATTCGAACCCACAGCCTCTTGGTTGGATAGTGGATATGCTAACCACTCTGCCAACCAGGCAGGCAACTATCTGGCTACTATTGATAATAAATCGTAAACTTCAGAATCTGTACAAGGCTTGTACCTCCCGAAGCCCTTAAGTGAATTTATAATTCATATCCGAAACTATTTTTAGGTTTAACCCGAAATTCTTTATGAGCATTTGCTTGTTATTTGAATTTTCATATGCTATTTCATATATTTCATATACATTATTATTATTATTATTATTTCGTCACATCTCCAAGGAGTCATCGCGGGAGAGCACTCCACGCTACTTAACCCACCATGTACCAACATCGCTATCTACACACTACTCCACAATCCATTAACTACACAGAACGCCATCTAATGGTATTTTTCGTCTGTGACGTATATGAGTGTCAATTTGCTTATATTCGGGAAAAAAACCTCTACTGCTGCTTCCGTATGCGTACGTTACGCGCTTCCGTAGTGCAACCAACTGTTAAAAACGACGGGGTTTTACCTTCGATTGAAAAAAAACCCATATGAATAGTCCTTTGCATACGACGAGAATCGAACGTAGTTATTTTTCACTTGAAATGTGCAATATCCCTTCGTTTATTCCAGTTGCGCTACTGAGCTGCTTAACGTATATGATTTCTTTTTTTTTTTCTTCTAAAAATGCAGACTCACCCAGTTATCTACTATGTAAAAATTCCTTTTAATAAATTATTTAAAACGTATTTTCACATCATTAGTTAAGGAATGGTTTCATATATGTAATTCATGTAATTGCAAATGCCGTGTGGCATTTGAATTGAACAGTTTACAAAGTTACAAAATGTCTAGTTTATTTTTATTTTTTACTCAGTATTTCCGAAGGAAATTTTGAATTCGTAAAAAAGGTATAATGACGTACTGTACAAGTTCCAAATAGCCAGCCATCTGTAAACTTCAATATTTGAATTTTGGATGATAGAGAAAGTTTAACTTTCAGAGAAAGTTAAACCGCACCACCTGAACAGCTTAAAGGATCCATTAGTCCTGATCACGATTTTCACGACTAGATCTCTAACCCACGTGACCTTGTTGGTCATACTGAAAGTTCATTTTCGTACCAAAAGAGAGGTTGGTCAACGTATAGTACATAAGTACAAGGGATGGGCAGAAGGTTGAGGAAAAAGAAGAAACTTGTTAACATTCGATTTGAAGAGTTATGGATAATATTGGAGATTGCTTCAATAAGTCTGCTGTATCAGGAATGAATGAAGTGAAAGAAAACATTTTGTTCTGTGATTTGGGAATCCAACTGCGCCGTATTGTTGAATAATGCTGAATAATAGAATGATGCCGAGTAAAGTGATTCATCACTTTATATCATGAATTTCCAACATTGTATGAACCAGGTCACAACGTTCTCGACATTATAATCGCTTTACTTGTGAACAAAAGAACTTCTGTTAAAGTAACTGTTCACGCTGTTATCTTTATATTCAGAGGCGATAAATTAAATATAAACTGTTTTAATAATTTACCTTTGCCCTACTTTAAAAGCTTTTATAATGTGAACTTAAATGGCAGTAGCTTTATTTCCTCTTTACGGATGAACATTTGATTTCTCGACAGAGCCATATCAAACAATAACTCACTTTAACTATTAACGAACATTCCATAAAACAGTAAAACACTGCTTCATATTGAATAAAAGCATTTCCTAGAAAGATAATTACATAAACTCTTTATTATTCAGCATAATTAAAATTTCGAATACAAGTGGAAATTTGGATCCACTCTTGAGAAGATATACACGCTAACGTATACACAGGTAATGAATGTGACTTAAATCACAGGGATGTCAAAAGAAAAGCCGAGATGCAAGCTAAGACGTCATGAAAGATATGTCTCCATGGCGTTATTAAGCTCCTTCCAGTACATCAATTTGCCGTGTCTTCAACATCGCTAGGAAGGTGAAACCAACAAGCATTGCTTTATTAGATAGACATGTCAGAGGATCTCTAATCAAATTTGTGACATTCTGCTATCTATCGAAAAAGTAAGTTCGAGGAGGGTTGCAATAATCATTCCTCTGAATATCCTGCAGCAGCCGAATAACCTTGGATTTTATCGGTATATCTACTTATTACCCCAAGGAAATGGCTGTCCAATACACACTTAATCACACGGAGCACACAGGCCTGTCAAATGCGAAGACCGCGCTCATGAAGTCTAGCGGCTATTCTAGAACTTCTGCATTGCACCAATAATTCGTTACTTGCTGTATTACACATCCACAAGGGAAACGAGGCAATCTGTATCACACACACAGACACCTATTGATTGCAAGCATCCGATACAAGAAACCGAACTTATAAACTTGGCTACTTCTCACGAGCTTTTACAATACCTTCAAGTTAACAGAAAATGCTGTATCCAACTCAGATAGGGGATGACATTAGCGAGGCAATCACCGATATTCTATTCACTTAACGGCAATTCAATGGTGCTTGCATACCATTCACTTCTATATATAAGTGTAATAATTCAATTTCTCACAGGATGATGTATCACTTCGGATACTTGTCCCCTCCTATTGTTAACTTTTAATGTCATTTTATACTCTGTATCGACAGTGCTCTATATATACTGATCAGTCAAATCCCAGGCACTGTCATTGAAGTTAAAGCATTATTAAATGAAAATATTTCATTTCAGTAATTCGGATAACGGATAAAAGCGATATAAGTCATGTCATAAATACGCACGGCACTTTACTGAAGGAACGTAAATAACTTTATTTTCTTCATACGTTATTAATTTAGTGATGAGGAAGATGCACTTATTCCATTCATTCTGAAATAATTTTAATTTATACTTTAGAAGCATTTCTCAAAAGAAATTACATCTCTACTACTAGTAAAGTTTAAACGTCGGAGAGTATAAGACAAAAACTACACCAATTACATAAACTTCTATTGCTATGATAATGATGTGGTCATTATACAAGCCCGATATTATAAAAATCACTGTTTATACTTTTCAATGTACAGGTTTATAAAGGTAAGGAATTTAACGGAATCTTCTGAAATGATACCTTTAAGAGTTTTGATATTAGCATATTTACTGTATTAGATAGAGTGGAGTTCAAACTAATTTTAAATTTGCAAGAAGTAATGAGGATTAAGACGTATCTTTAGTATCATTTGAATTTTATATATTTTAAAGCTCCGTTTCGCTTTTAAAAAGACTTGCTTGTTATGAAACATCTAAGTCAGCATTTAAATTAGGCTGACTAAATCTCTGGGGATCCATCAACAATCACAGGCAGTAAACAACTAAACAGAAAATGTGATGTTTAACAAAATAATAAACATCTGTCTCTTCCGAGTTTTCAAATCATAGCCTAGTTAAAGTTATATAGAGGACCTTGCACTAAGAAGTAACTACCATAAATTAAATGATATTCCTTCACAGCTGCTTTGCTTCAATACAACCAAATGTTTGATGGACATAAGGAAAATATCAGAGCAGTAAGATGTGGTTTAGGATGATTGTTATATCTCACAAGAGACTTATAGACTGGAATAATACCTCTTCATATTATGCACCTATATTAGCATAGAAATAAGCAGGAAATTCCACCTTTTGGAATATCTTTCCTTGCCAAGTTTCTTTTTTTTTTTTTTTCATATTATGTATTTATCTTATTCTTATCCTCAAATTCAGAAGTCTGTCCACCTTTTCACGCTGATCTTTTCTTAATTAAGTTCCTGTTTTTCTCTAACTAGAAACTAGAGACTAGAAACTAGAAACTAGAAACGCAACCCGTCTGCTATTAATGCTATCCATTCCATCAAATATATGTCTCGTACATGAATATCATCGACCCAGGATAAGTAATGTAGCATAATTTGTATAAATCAACCACATTTTACGGTGTGCCGTGGACAGATGTATATGGAACGCTAAGACGCATTCAACTGACGTATACAAGTTATATGCATAATAACATCAGTTTACTATGTACATAAATTATACATATTAATATGTATGTATGTATACTTGCAAATATGACCTTCGGCGGTTTTACAATTTTCACATGATGATCACCTAATGGCGTACACAGCTCTGTCGTTAAAATCTGTAGCGCGTATCGTTACGTACATACACAGAAGTGGTCGTAAGCGCCGCATTAATTTGCAAATTATATGCAATTTGAGTTTTCCATTAGGTTATCACGCACAATAACATATTTCTATTAATTTATTCGAAAGAACAGCTGCTGTGACAGTTTATCACTCTTGGCATAAAGTCTGGTTTAATTAGACAAGCCCATAAATATAAAGTTATAAACAGTATTGTGAATCACTGCATCAGCTGATGCTAGTGGGAAAAAATGAAATAAAATCACTAGAATTCAAACTTGTGACATGAATATTTTGTCATACTCATTACTTTAGTGATACTAAAGAATTATATAACAAATCCTAAGAGAAATAATTATACGATAGGCATGCACATAGTAAAATTCCATCAGCAAGTTTAAGTAAAATGAGTCTAAAGATTATTTGCCATAATAAATAAGAAAAATGCTAAAGTTGTGTGGCTACATTATTTGGATATTGATGATAATTCAAGATAACTACTGTTAATGAAGCGCCATGCATTATGTATTTTCAAGTTAGGTTTTTTATTTTTATTTTTTATTATTTATTTATTATTTTTTGTGATGGAAGAAGAATCTTTTCCGTTGAGGAAAAGGTTTCTCCTCCACCTAAAGAGAGAGAGAGAGAGAGAGAGTAGAAAGATTAAAGAGGGATAAAAAATGTTTCTCACACCATCCTTGATTGAAGCCTTTCAGGGAGGATGCGAGAAAATAAAACAAGCTCTTTGAAAATATCAAAAATAGTACCTGTTTTTCTTTACTTTTCAGATAAATTAACTAATACTTAATTAATAACGTAACTAGTAATGAAAAAGATTATATGAATATTACTTATAAAATTATTATTATATAAATATTAATTATCCTTATGAGATCCCTCAGAAGTGGTTTGCGGTCTTCTTCTTCTAAACATTTTAGGTTCTTGGCCTCCCCATTTGTCTCCATCTCTCTCTCTCTCTCTCTCTCTTTCTATGATGAAGGCATCCTGATTGCAGCATTGCATTTTCCAGCCATCTTTACTAGGTCACGCTTCCAACTTTTCTGTGGTCGTCCCGGCCTCCATCTCCCTTTATATGGATGCCACTGGGTAATTTTTTATCCCTCTATCGCTTTTCATTCGTGCAATGTGTTCGGCCCATATCAATTTTAATTACAAAATTTCTTTACCTATATACCCAACACTCTGTTTCTTTTCCTATACCTTCATTCCTTATTTTGCGTTATCCTATCTACACACCGTATTTTTTTTTATTCATTCTGTCCAGTATTTATTTAGTTATTGGCAATGTCGTATTTATATGTCGTAAAATGATTCCCTGGAAAAAACTGACTCAATTTTCTTGTTTTATCAGTTTGTCAAAAGCCATCCAGCATAGCTGAATTCTTCTTTTTATTTCTTTGCAAATACTTCTTTTTTCAGTGTAAAAGTTCCTCCAGACATATTCTATTCGCTCTATATTATTATTATCTATTGTTATTTGTTATTTTCTTATATGGCTTCTTTCAATATTTGCTATTTTAATTTTTTCATACTTATGTATAATTCTTCTTCACTTTATACAGTAAAGTGAAGAAGTATTTATTTCACTTGTAATTTTTCTAGTTTTTTTTTTTTTTCAGTTCAGTAACACGTAATGACATTTCTAATTATCGCGCGTACGAGCGCGCACGTGTGTGTGAGTGAGTTTCTTACCATACGACTGTGGTGAATATCAAATATATGAAGCGTCAGTCTACTTCCAACACAGCAATAAACGATAATTAACCTGTGCCATCCTTAGATAAGCTTAATAAAAGCACTGAGAATATAAAGCTGAGACATTATACCTCAACTGGGTATAATCAATACAACACAAAGAAAATAAATCCATTTATTACAACGACATATTTAAATTCATTAAGCAAAATTTTAAGTTAAGGGGATAATAAATCCCTCATTATTTTAAATTCGGATACGAAACTCGGAGATCGAAATCTATCGAAATCTAAGAGTTCCATGCCGAAGAACTATCGGCGAGTCCAAGCGTAAGTCATCACCTGGGTAGTACAACATTATTAAAATAATGAGGGATTTATTATCCCCTTAACTTAATTTACGCCGCCGGAAAAATAGCCTCTTGGCTCTTTATTAAGCAAAATTTGTCAATATATGTGAATTATGGAGGAATTATATATATATATATATATAATATATATAAATATATATAATAAATATATATTATATATATATATATATATATATATATATATATATATGTTACCGGCAAAGTGTGAAAAGCAGGCATTCTATAGAATGCGTGACGTTTTCAGGCAAAGTATGAAATGTCTGTTTCATTTTAATATTTTACATATCATCCCTAGGCATTATATACAAGGACAAATACTTAAGGCTTTTATTGAAAAGATGCATGTGAAAATGTAAGAAGTACAAAATGTAAGATACCGGATTTTTCTATAGAAAGAGAAAAATACCAGTACCGAACTACTTGTTGCTACAAGATAGACTGGAATGACATTTTGAATTGCACATAACTGCCTTTTTCATACAAAAGCCTTCAAATTTTGGCACTTGGTCTTGCAAGTACACCTTACGAACCATTGGCCGCTACCCATGGACCGAGCGGAAGCCGCTGACCAGAGAGCTATTTCATGGTCAGGAATGTCTCCAACTCTCAGTAAGTCCTCGGGACATAAAGTGAATTGTGATCTGGCATAGAGTTGGTTTAAAATTCCTTCAGCAGTTCCAAGTCGCTAAAAACCATCGTCTGTCACACTCATAACAACCTCCAGCAGATTGCGTGAGTCACTCCATCCCTTGTCGACGTCTGGGATAGGAACTCGCACAGTGGCCCCCAAAAGTGCAGGAGGAAATTTATTGTTGGAATCCATTTTCATTTTTTCGGCCTGTATTTCCAGATTCAATTTAGATCGAATTTTACCTTCGACAGCATTCTCAATATTGAAGCAAAGAGTACACAAAATATTAACATCATAACCTTCTATTTTCTCATTTCCATCGTCTTTACTCTCATGTCCACAGGCGGCATGAACCTAACCTAACCTAACCTAAACGTAACCTAACCATTTCTGGTAAGGTTAGGTTAGGAAGTGCTCTGGCTCTCTGTTTGAGGCGAGCGTCGAAAGTCACGTCACTTGCCTTTCGACATTAAAAGTCACTGCCGGGAGTATTTTATACTTTGCCGATTTGCCTTTTGGCATTCTATAGATTGCCTAGGAAATGTGTGAAAATCTAAGCGTTTCATACTTTGACGTCCAACTTTCGGCATTCTATAGAATGTCGGTTTTCACACTTTGCCGGTAACAAACACACACATATATATATATATATAGACGGAAATTAGATGGAATATATATAGATGGAAAAATAAGGCATTGCATGGAAAATACCTTCACAGCATAGAGGACAGTACTGACAGCAACTTGATCTGGCAATGGTTAGGGAAAGGAGCACTAAAGAAAGAAACAGAGTCAGTAATTTTTGCAGCACAAGAACAGGCCAATAAAAACAATGTTATGAAGGCAAAAATACAAAAAATTCAAGAAGACAGTAAATGTAGATTGTGCAAAGAAAATGAAGAAACGGTAGACCACATTATAAATGGGTGTGCAACAAAATCGCACAAATTGAGTACCGTAAAAGGCATGATAACGTAGCTAAGATAATTCACTGGCATTTATGTAAAGAGTACGGGTTTAAAGTATCTAAAGACTATTGGAAGTATAAAGTTGAAAATTGAGAAGCTGAGAATGAAAAAGCTAAAATACTCTGGGATTTCAAAATACAGACTGACAAAAGCTTGGAATGTAATACACCCGATATCACAGTGGTTGAAAAAAGTGAAAACAAGAGTGTTCAGTTATAGTCGGATTGAAGTCGAAGTTAAACGAATCTGGTGATTCGTTTAACTTCGACGTCAATCTGGTAAGAAAACGGGTGTTCTCATAATAATATGTGCTTTAGGGCGCCATCCCTGAAACATTGAAAAAACATCTAGAAGCAGTCGAGTTAGATGGATTAAGTTTGGCACAGCATTCATATTCAGAAAGTATTTCCACAACTCATAGGTCCTTGGGTAGATTGGAATTGGTGAAATATAACCAGCCTTCTACTTAACACTGAGGAAGCAAATCAAGCTTGGATCAATATTATATATTAGTTATCTTTGTAAAACAAAATTGTAAATATGTTTAGTCATTATTGTTAACATGATAATCTGTGTTAGAAATTATTGTTATTATGATTTTAAAATATTATTATCATTAAAAAATATTATGTAAGTATCTGTACGCACATTTGTGCGCATACATGCATTAAAAATATTACGTATGAATAATAAAGTGTTTGATTGAAAAAAAAATATTACGATGTAACACTTCAAATTCAACAAGCTGTGTTCTGTTGAAAACTTCTGCAATTAAAAGTGACTTATCAATAAGATTTATCTGAGTCGAATTTTGGTTTTAGATCAAAATTCGACTTAATGTTTTTAAGAGAAATAATCAGCACCAGATTACAATAATTTGTTTAGAGACACTAATGCTTAATTCGGATTTCGTGAAATAACTCTAGTATTACTGCCAACGTTATGAAGAATTGTAATAACGATCCTGTCTACCTGAAGGTGGAGGGGGATATTATATTCAATAATAGAAATGAATACATAACTTTTCACCCTCATCAGTTATGGAGTATTTTTGTTTATTTTATTTTATTTATTTCTTTTTTAAATCCTCGGCCTCTTGACGGGAGAGCGGATATGCTAACCACTCCGCCAACCATGCCAGCTATAAGATGGAGAATTTGCTGTTTCGTTACATACCCGACTATACGGACATTAATTGGAATGCGATTTTCCATAACAGGGCTTTTTGTGATTTTCGGTTTAAGAAGTTAAATACAAAAACTAATTCGTTATCGAAATTTGTTAGATACCCATATCACTCCAGACAATAAATTTTATTAAATATATTAATATTATTTTTTTAAATATTTTTTTTTACGTTTTAATAAAAATTCAGTTAATTATGTTTCGTGATTTATTTTTAATACATTATATTTTAAAATTATTTGTGGAATATGTGGTTTAATTGAGAATTTTCCATATCCTTGCACAAAGAAGCCAAGTTTTGCTGTTCCATAATAAATTTGACACATCGGTTCTTATTCTTGGATGTAAGTCTTGATAGGCTGCCTCATTTAAACTATGCTCATAATTCGCCTTGAATAGAAGGGACCAAAGTGAATAGCACAGTCTGTACCAGACTGTGTAAGTCAAAGTAGCTGAACTACTAGTTACTCATGAATGTATGATTATTTTTTGCGTAGTAGCGGTTATTTTACATATCATCATCATCAACAACAGCAACAACAACCATGGGTCCAATGCCCGTAGGTGTCTTCTGCCATCTTGATATGATTCTTCCATTGCATTCTGTTTTGTGCAAGATGACTCAATTTGTGTATAGAGTTTCCGCACCATTTGACAATGTCATAGCCCAATTCTCTGTTTGGTCTTCCTCTTTTGTTCTTTCCTTCAATCATTCCAAACAGCAACGTTTTTAATTTTCTCTCATCATTCATTGTACATATACGGCCAAATAGACGTAGTTTCCTTTTGATTATTTTCTGAATCATGTTTTCTTTTGGTTTTATTCGTCTGTAGATTTCCTCATTGTTCACTTTCTGTATCCAGCTTATTCTCAAGATCTTTATATAGCACTTGCTCTCAAATGCCAATATCCTCCTTTCAGATTTTCTCAGGAGTACCCAGGCCTCGCATCCATAGAGCATGCGGCTGAAGATATAGGTTTCTACAACGCGCTGTTTAGTTTGCATATATGAACATTAATTTCTTATATGTTAAATAAACATATCATATGAAGGCAGTTTACCCAATACAATCTCCCCATGGCATTTGCCTTTAGAACAAATTAGATTTTCTGCAAATGTTTGGTGGGATATGATTTTTTTTTATCTCTAATTTACAATTTTATATATTTTGCTTTTTGAATGTTGCATGTCATTTTGATGACATATTCGCATTTTCCAGATGACATATTATTAAACGGAAAGAAAACAAAAAATACTTTTTTGTCGTGTGTGTGTGTGTGTGCAGTGTATGCACCCACCCATAGGAGGCCTTTTATTTATAGTTTACCGTTTGTCTTCTTCAAGCCGATCGGTCATATTTCCTTACATTTTGTTTGTTGTCTCCGTAACTGAGCAGTGCTATGACACTTCTTGATATGATTTACAGCTGACAGAGAGGAAACCCGAAGAGATCAGCGCCAACAACGGAAATACTACAGATGCTGAAAAATGCACAAAGCAAGTTATGTCACGGAATATTATAGAGACGGAGTCGCAACACAAGGCCTCGGGGAGGATTCAGCAAGCTAGGAAAAGAACGTAAAAGAAACCAGGAAATGCACTTGAAGAAGATTAAAAGTGAAGTAGTAAAGAAAAGACGCGTGATTTCACACCCGGATTGAAAGCCAATAATGAATCTTGCGCGCTGGAGAACTGAATGTAAGCGATCGATAAAGCACGATCCAGTGATGCATAAGCAAAGGAAAATCACCTGTCTGAAATAAGTTTATTATTTTGTTGCGTTTTAGCCGAGGGTAACGATAGGGAAAAAAAAAGGAAATATTGTTTACGAAAGCTAGCGAAATTTGATCATAAGCTAAAACAAAGACTAGTAAGCAACTGAAATTGTTATTTTCGGAATCCAATTAAATAAAGAGGTCGAATCTACAGACTTAAGCGGAGGAAATTCTGATGGGATTTATTTTTCTCTAGCTGTTTTGCGCATAAAATCGGTGAAATAATCTTAGGAGTAGAAGAGATTAACTTCGTAAGTATGATTTAGTTTCTTAAGTTCATTTCTAACCACGACTGAATTGCTTTTCAATGATATTTATTTATTTTTTCTTCACTTAATCTCTAAAGGCAGTTCCGTGCAAATCAAGAGACCACAAGATGTAAAACGCAGCACTCCTTGTACGCTTCGAGTTCTCTCCTCCTGCAACCTAATGCACATCACGCAACATTCACGTTGCTTATAATTAGTAGAAGCTAATTCACACTTATTTTTCTTCCCGTGCTCACTATTTCCTCATATGGGTGTGCCCATTACTTAGACATGCGCAAACGATATCGATTTATTATCTTTTTTTATCATTATTTTTAGCACACGGTTTGCGCATTAGAGACAAATTAATTCACGCTATTGTTGTTCAATCCCTGAGACAGTCCTATTACTTCGACTGTTCAAAGGGGGTAGTCGCTTTGCTACGATTCTTTGCACGTATACCTCTCTGTGTACTGCTACCGTCAAAATCAATGAATAATTCACGACGCAGAGCAGCGGACACAGAACGTAACCAGCTATTGTCCCATTTAAGATATTTACTCTCAATTTTCGATGATGGAATAACGAATTTACCTTCCGTTAAGGTATTATGACATCAAAGACTCGTTTAGGGATTCTCAGGGGGAATTCCTTCATGTAATGACTGCATTCACGAGCAGTATAAAAATATCCAGACTAAATGGCATCTGTCAGAAAGAGTCGCAAATATTGCGTGCAATAATATTCAGATAAATTTGTTACTATCCTGTATGATGTACAGATACGCATTAAACAAATACCAGACTCATTATGGGAGAAAGATTATTCTTTAATTTACTTTTCTCCAAATTCACGTCGCATAAATAAATAGCGACATTATATGGCAGTAATTAACATGTTTAAACCTTAAATAATCAAATAGGGGAAAGGAGAGTTTTGAACAAGGTCGACTTTTCCTGTAGCAAATTCAATAAAATGTCACAATGGACGAGTGAAGAATGCCGCGTTTATTACTTTAGTAATAAACCCGACAATAATAAAATTAATACGAAAATAAAATGGCTATCCGGTACTGTAAATTACGAACATAGAACTAAAATGGTTAGGTTAGTTTCATTATTGTATAATAATTATTAATGAGGAATAGAGAAAGAAACATTTTTATGTAATAAAAGGATGGGTATGAAGTATAAAAATATCCATATCCTTAAAGCAAATGAAAAACGAATTAAATCTAAGTAATAAATGGCTAAGTAATAAATTCTTTGTAATATTTCACATTCGTTAATTTCATCGGGTATTCCTTAGACATAGAAACAGTTAACAAGTGATCAACAGATTTTCAGTACAGTTTCCAAAGATTAATTAATGGTGGACATGACGAAGTATTAATGTAATATTATTAAAAGCGGTCTTACCTATTAAAGTTTTAAACAAACTTTAATAAGTTTGAAGAGGGATAAATTTTTTTTAAATAATGGATAAGTTTGAATAAGGAAGAAAAATAGTTTTATATAAGTTATATGTCTAAAAGTATTGATAGTTACATAGCTTGTTTATACAGATAAATTTTTATTACTATAGCAGTTATGTGAATATGATAGAAGTCTAGAATATTTTATTTAAAAATATCCCTCCTCTTATAACTATAATTATTCGAAACCTACGCATATATGAAATTTATTAGAAGTCTTATCTTACCTCACATGTTGCGTAACATGTGATGGAAATGTTATTATGACTTGTATTCAGCATAACCACAAGGCTAGTTTACAATAACAATATTCTGAAGTTAGTGGGACATATGTCCACCATACTCTACTTCATTTCTATTTCTATTGAATCTAGATGATTAAATATCCCATGTAACGCAGAAATGAGATAAACGATCTCATCAAAGGAAGGCTCAAACCCAAAAAGCAAGACACAGAATCATTGAAAACAAAATATATCAAACAGAAACCTTCTTGCAGATAAAAGAAAATGATATTAAATATGAGATATGAGATATTATAGGCTATTAAATTTGAAGATTTGAGAGTTAATATCCATTTATAAATTAACAAATAAATTTGCATAATAAATAAAGTTCTTCCTGCTTAATCCTTTATCCAAGTGTAACCCATGTTTGTGCATAAAGTGTATTCACACAAGCTACTACTTGTATATAGAGACTATTGACTTCACGTCGATTGCCTTAGTATCCCAAACCAAGCACATTGTCTTTCTAGCATGTATATTGCTATTTAATATGGAAAACGTTAGTTTCAGATAGGTTTCGACCTTTATTGAGTGGGAGCCACACTGAATGATTATATTTCTTGGCAAGTATAATTAAATTTCCAACCAAATAAAGTACTTTTTATATTAGTAGTATCATTAGTAGCATTATTATTAGTATCCTTATTTCATTGCTATCACATTTAATCCATAAACAAGCGGTTCTCAACAAGATAATTTTCTTAATTATAACCAAAGTTGTCAAAAGCTAACTAAGCGTGTTGGACCAATGCTTAGATTTGGTCTCATTACAAAACTCACTTGTCTGAAGCTTGTATTATAACAGAAAATATGCGTACTTAGTAAGGTTCACGTTCAGTCTTTAGGAATTTTAAAATATAGAAGAAATAAAACACCAAAGTAGAGTGTTAGCAGCGCTAATCTAGGAGGTCCGTCAGCTCTTTTTTTTTACTCGAGTTCGCCTGCGTGGAACACACCTTGCCTTTTAATTACTGTACGACAAATTATTAAGGTGTTCCTGCTGAGTCTGTATGGTGGTTAATTATAACCAAACTCACGTTTCTGAACCTTTAATTAAATTTCTCCTTATAAGTAATTCATGAACTCGAAGTCTAAAGAAATGCGATCAGGTTCATCCTTCTCCTCCCCCCCAGGGGGCGACACTGGATCTTCTGCAACATATTTCCATCAAAGCTGAAATGGTATTTGTTACATTTCGTGAGTCAATTAAGATTCTTTGGACGAACTTCGAGAAGTTTCTGATTATAATTATGTGTATCTCTTTTAACAAAATTTCATTTAATGAAGACCTTGTTGCACATCTCCAAGAATGGTATTGTTTTAGAAAACAGATACTGCACGACACGTGGAATGATCAAAACAAACGTTCGCAAGTTAATTTAGTAGTCGATGGTAGAAGTTCTCACACTGGCTGCATCTTTTGTTTGCTTGGTGACAATAATTACGTTACAACAAGAGCTCCCTAGTGTCAAATGACATTCTCCAGTTTCTTGTCTATTAATGAAATGGAAGCTTTAAGGAAGTTTTAATTTCCGCTGTTATTTTTAAGTGGTTTGTTTAATTTCCTTCTTTTAAATAAACATTTTCGGGATTACGAAAAGCAGTAACAAAATTTATTACCTCACGGAAAATAATCTCGGGTTCCGATAGAGAACGGATACTGAGAAAAGATTCAGTGTTCATATTTGTAAAAGTATTACAAGAACCGCAAAGAAATGAAACCTTATTTGGTCTGAAATGATGACGATGCGATTAAATGCTGAAAGATCGTTCATGTGAAAAGATAAGTTTTTTTTTGTTATTTAATTTCCTTTTATTTAAACAGTTCTATGGAAAGGCTGTTTTATAAAGATACTTTAATCAAGTTAAAATGGTTCTAAAAAAGCTCTTACGATGTCGATTTTCTTTTTTTCCTTCTTGTTTTTGATCCGCGTCTTTTGAAGAATTTTCATAAAAAATTTTGTTTTTTACTCGTAAAAGAAAGATAACTTTCTCTACCTTGATTACTTTTTTATCAGTAAGTCAATAGAAACATGAAATCACCCAAAAGGGAATATTTTTATGTAACGGAATAATTTGAAAAAAGAAGTTTTCAAACACTATTTTTCTAACACTTATTATCTCTTCAAATAATAATTAAAAAAAATTCACAACTAGAAACGTTTCCGCATTGGTATGCCAACTGAAAAATTTCAGGTTTATTCAGGTTTTATTTCAGGACTAGCTGGCAAAGAAGCAAATATTGGATATGCAATGGTGGGAAAAGAAGCATCGACAACTAAGTGAGGCGCCTTGAACTATAATGAGTAGCATTATTTTTTAAGATTAAAATCCGAAAAGATAACATCATCTGAGCAAGAGATTGTAACTATTTATAGGTGTGTGTGTGTGAGAGAGAGAGAGAGAGAGAGAGAGAGAGAGAGAGAGAGAGAGAGAGAGAGAGAGAGAGAGAGAGAGAGAGAGCGTCATAAAAGATAATTTAAAAGCGTAGATATGTATTTGATATTTGATTTTATGAGAGTTTTATAGTTCTCATGAAATGAAAGACGTAGTCAAAAAAGGCCATTTAACTACTTTTACTAATCGACCCTTTAGTAAAACTATTCCTAGTTGCTTACGAAAATCGAATGATATCTGCGGCCGTCAGAAAGTCACTGGAATCATTTTAAACACTTGGTGAAAGCAAAATATTTCCCCTCTTAACAGATTAAAAGGGGAAATATTAGAGTGCAGCAGTAATACAACTTGAAAAAAAAAGTTAAGGAGTGACAGAAATAGTGATCGAATTCATTTCGCTAATAAAAATTGTTTAAACTGAGCAAAGAGGTTTGCATACATTAAAGCCATTAAAAAACTTAATGTTTTAGTTCACGAACAAACACTTTTAACATTTCTAATATCTTTTAATTCTGTATGCATGCACTAACTTTCATTCTTTATCAATACCACTCAAGAAATAAATAGTAACTACGTCAGTACTTCTGTAAGATTCTCAGATTTTTGTAAGAAAATCGATGATTCTTTGCTGCATGGATGCATCTGCTGTTCGATTAACAGTATGCTAGCTACTTGTATCTGTCATCACTGTCTTGACTGATTTGCCAATTAGAGCATTCCTTCTTCCTCGTTCGTAATCTTCGCTCTCTTCTTATCGACTCTGGAATATTATCTTATGGATCTAATAGCATTTGTTCTTTAACAGATTCTACTGTTCCCATTGGCGACTTCGTAATGCGTGTATGTTCTGCTTGTCTTCAAATGTCACTAATTACACGCTGACAACTAATAATCCCATGGAAAGACATCTAGGAGTATTTCGCATCTTCAGTGAAGGAAATGTTTCATTTCTCCGTGTTCAGATACATAAAGGAAATAGAATGTGATATACACAAGAATATTTTCTTTGACTTATGTCTTGTGATTGATGTTTGGTTATCTCAAATATGTTGTAATATTTCCTTTAAATTGTTATACCTGTGAATGGCAAACATGTTTGGTTCAAATGATGTCTTTTATTTTCAGAAATTCGGATCTGCTCTCTAGTCACAAGGCGCTACATCCATATGCATGATTGCTACATCATTTTATTTTTATTTTTTTCAAAGAAAAATATATCGACAATTTTTTCTTTAAATTTTCCAAATAAACTTTATTTCTATGTAATTATTATATATAATTATGATTCTATTATTCTACATTATATTATATTATATTATATTAGTAATTATTTTAGTAACTAATGCAAATAGATTTTATGTGTAATTCATACTTTAATATTTTAATTACATGAAATTTATGAACTGTTTATGCAATTTCTGATCTGAAAAGTTTGAAATTTGTTTAAAATATTTCTATTTTGTAAGCCTGACATTTTAGTTATCATTCTAATACAGTGTCATTTTCTCAAACCTTCTCCATTCCGACCTTTAATATCAGTCTTCTTTGCTTTTAGCTTGTAGTGCGATTAATACTGAGCTTAAAAGAGTGGTGTCTGGTTATGTAACCGAGAAATGAACTAACCTAACGAGAACATGTGAGATTTTCAGGAGTTTGGGTTTTCTGTTAGTGTGAAACGTAAGAATGTTTATGTTGGGAGTCGTAAACTTTTTTTGAATAACTAATCAGAAACTAATCAGACAAAATTCGCATAAAATCGTGTATTGAATTAGTCGTCTGATACATCGTGGTGACCTTCCCCAGGACGAAACACACCCGATCCAACGTTCCTTCCATGCAGTATAACAGGACTGGAAGTCCTCCTCTCTTTATTCGTTTATGGCCTCTGTAATTGCTCTTTGGATGTTTTCTACAATCTCAACTGGGTACCGTTCATCTTGTTCTTGAGCTTGAGAAAAAGAAATAAGACACACACGGAGACAAGTTGGGCGAATACATGGTTTTTCCAATACTGAAATGTGTTTTTTGCCTAAATACTCGAGAAATGACAGCGTAGAATGAGAAGGCGCATTGTCGTGATGAAAGAACCATTCATTCGTAATTCTTGGACGCACCTGTAAGACGCGTTTTTGCAACTGTCCAAGAATTTACTTGTAGTGAATTTTCAGAAGGTATAAATTCTCGGTGGACTATGTCATGGCTATCGAAAAATTGATAATCATTGTTTTCGTTTTGGATTTTCTCATGCGCGCCTTCTCCAATCTTGAAGAATTTTTCGTGTGCTACTCCGAACTTTGGAGTTTCGTTTTGGTATTGTACTAAAAAATCAGTTCTCGTCCCCAGAAATAACACAATCTAAAAAATTGGGTTCAGTTTGAAGTCGGTCCAATATTTCCGCGGAAATATTTTGGAGGCGATCTTTTTGATCATTCCTGAGATTTTTCACAACCATCTTCGCAGAGATCTTTTGCATTTCCAAATCTTCAGCCAAAATCTTTTGAACGGTGAAGCGGTTAATGTACAATTTTCTGAGATTATTTCGAGCGTTAAACGTCTATCTTCGAGGGTGTAGAGCTGTACTCGCTCAATGCTGTTGTTATTTCTTGTTGTGACAGGCCTCCTCGCAAGTTGCTCATCTTCCATGCTTTCTCCCTCCCCCTCCAAAAGAGTTTTGTGCCATTTAAACACTTGAGCACGTGAAAAAGAATTATTATCATACGCCCGCTAAATTTATCGAACGTTTCGGTAACACTGTCTTTCAATTTAACACAAAATTTAATCGTAGAATGTTGTTCATGATTTCCCACATCTATTTTCGTGACGAAAACACCAGGTTACTTACTAAAAAAACACAATAGCTCGGCAGGTGTTTACTCTATTTAGAAATTTTGTTACCTACAAAAATTTCTTCAACCTGGAAATAACAGTAGTGTTATTTCTAGGTTGAAGAAATATTGATACATCATTCTTTTAATGATGCGTGGACTTCATTTTACTTTGCATAAAAAATAAGTTTACTGAGGAAAGAAAACAGAATAATGGCATACAATCTTTTTATAGAAAGTCTTCGATTGCATTTTATACAACACGTTATGCTTATACTAATATTTAGTACATTATTTCATTGTAAAATATACTACTACTACTAGAGATGTTTTTCATCTTATACTTGGTCTATATTGCTATATGAGGCAAATAGATACCCAAGAATCGACCATACGCATGTATACTCTCAGTGACACATAAAGAACAACGTATGTACGGACTACATCACAGAAAAGCAACACTATCATCCGATGGAAATACGAGCCCCCCCCCCCCCCCGCGGAGAAACGTACAGGAAAAGCCAATACGATAAATTAACCAAGGGAAAGGGTTATTGGACCCTAAACTAGCGTCCACAATTCTAAGTGTGCAATTTACAATCCCATGAAATATACTATTTCAGCATAGTGCATCACCAAAATAACTATGGAACGAAATGTGATGTTATGTTGATTCGAGAATTACATGAACACTGAAACATCCGTCCATGAGCATGCACGTAGGATTTTCCCCTCCAAGACGAGATTCGCATTTAAACTCTCCAATTCAGAGAACTGCACATGGAATAATTAACTAGTTAGGATTAGGCACGTTAAATTAGGCAGTTGTTTGTCGTAATCTAGTGTCACCTTTCGCCAACAGATGGTGGCTAGAAATGCAGTCCACTTCTGCAATGGTGACTGATCGTCAACCGATTTCCAAAAGTTACGACTAAAAGTGTTGTCTACTCCTTTTGGAGAATTAAAGACGTTTGAATGATTTTAGTGTTTGCTATGGCAGTTAGTCGTATTTTCTGATTTCAGAAAAGTAGCAAAGGGTATGTCACATTTTTATCCATTTCAGAATTAAATTTATACTGAAGAACGACTGCGTGCATTTCGTTGGCAGAGTAGCACGCGCTCTCGAACCAACAAGATGTGGGATATTCATAAATATCCATGCCCAAGGATGGCGTGGGTGTTTTCGAAGACGCTTCAAGTGGGAGGTGAATTCCATTGCCTGGTGTGAGATCGCCTCCTCTCTTGTTGACTTTTAGTGTCGTGGAAATGTTCCATGCGTGATCTTTACAGCAGAATTTTCAGATTATCTAAAATTCAAATAAAATATAAAGTAAAATGAAAAAATACTTAACCCTCCTACCACGGTATTAAAGTTTTGCAATTCTTCATCATAGCTGGGAATCACATAAAAAAGTACCAATTCTGCATATCATTTTCTCTTATGAATTTCCTTCATCCTTTTAAATCTCTCTTTAACTAATGAAACAATTTTGATTTTTCACAAACTCCTGAATATTTATGTCTGAAATGAATTTTATATTTACCGCTTACATTACACCAAGATATTTTTACACCAAACAGTAGGTTTCTTGTAATGAGGAGACCGTTCTTTCAGCAGATTTTATACCAATAAAAAAACTTTTCTCAGTGTTAACGTTTTTTTTTATTGCAGAAAATCCACACTCACACACACACGCACAATCTTTTGTGTTTTATTGAAGTTTCTAAAGAGCCCGAAACCGCTCTGGAGTACATTTATTCCTCACAAGTAAAGTCATGAAGCCGAAGCGAGCAAATTTTTTCTCTCCAAAACATTCCTGAAAAGCAACACATGGTCCACAATACCAACTTGATCTTTTGTGAACAGCGAACTTCTTTTATAATATCACAGACTACCCACAAATGAAATGGGAAAATAGATTTGAATTGCTTTTAACAGCTTTCGGAGAGAATAAAAAGTATTCTCTGTGCAATACCGCACGTATGCAATCACGGTTTGCAAATATTTTATTTGCTAAAATAACTTTTCGAATATCACGGCTCCTAACTTTGACAACTTTTCCGAACTGACAGTTTTCTTCAATCTTAAGCGCTAAATCAGGATAAAAACTAGCTGTAGGTTTTTAAAAATTGACGTAACATAAAATACAAATCAACTCCTCCCCTACTAAGCGTCGAATTTTTTTCCCCTTTCAATTTCCATTGAAAATATAGAAATATCGACACAAAAGAAATATTATTTGCGAAATTGTAATAAATTATAATGGTAACAAATTGTATATAACAATTTCTTTCCTCATTCTACTTTGGACACTTCCCCAACCCAATACGTACTAAAATATGTAATATAATTTACTTATTGCTTTAAATCAATAATGTTGATTTAAAGCAATTCGAATTTACCAACCATTCTTCTTTTCTGCGACAAATAAGGCCTATTCAGATAAACCTATTGCAAAACGGCTTTCATGACCAAAATGAATCTTATTATTCAACAAACGAAATTTCCCGTTTCGGTTATTAGAAAAATTTTGAAGTGGTAACCATTTTATATAAAGACACCCTGTTACTTATATAATTCTGCTTATTATTAATGAATGCATTAAATCACTATTCTGGGAAACGAGTCCCACCCTGCATTCCATTATAGTGCATTTTGTGCGTGTTTTCATATCATCAGTCGCTAATTAATATCGTGTAACTTAGCAGCTACCCAAAACTAATACAGATTGATACCGTTATTTATTGATTGAAAAATATTTACTACCCACAGAAACTCATAAAACAAATATTTTATTTATTTTAAGAAATAAAAGGCATCCTAATGTAGCTGGATTGCTTTTTTTTTCCAGTGGGCTTCCATCCTCTTATTTTAGCCAGCAAACGAAGTGATTAAATGGAGTATTACTTATAGTGAAAACACGATATTTCATTGTTTGTTTTGGACCTTTCTGCATTCGACACATAATTCATTTTCTGAAAATGAATTATGTATTGAATGCAGAAAGTGTATGTGGACTGTATATGCAATAAAATAAATATGCAATTTATTTATTCTAAATAAATAATGATTTTAGAAGGTTCCATTACAGAGACTTTAAAGAAGTAGTGATTCTTAGGTTCTCCTTTACTCTTCAACTAACAAATAGACTCTTCGTCGCCATCTTTTGCCAATACACGAATATTGATAGGTTCACCGTTACGCAAATATATCTTTACTTAGATCGCTTATAATATGGACAAAGAAAGCAAGTGAACACAACTTATCGTAGTGAGACAGGGATACTGTGGTCTGCAATGAGTAGAAATTGTAGTCTTAAGGAGATGTCTTCGAATTTAATTACCATCAAGACCGTTTTACACAGAGATATTTTAATACAATGTTTTCAAAGAAATCTGCACAAACGAGACAACGATAAAAAAGTATTACGAAAATTTAAATCTCTAACATGTTAGTCCAGAGGGTGAAATATGAAAAACCTAACCCAGTAGCCATGCTCCAGGGACGAAAACCATTTCTTTTTTTAAGCCAGTTCAAGCCTTATATAAGTAAGCAAAATGATGAAAATGCAACACTATATTATCATTGTGCTTTCACAGAGAGGTTAGTCTTTAGGCAGCAACTCCAAATCAAAGATCCACTTTTTCTCATATTCTCATACACTTATGTAATGAACTTAGATGAAAATGGTCATTTGGACAAACAAGCCCACTAGAGAAATTTAATTGCAAGGGTCAGGCACAATTCATGTCTTTGTTAGGAGTTGTAACTCGCATCATCTCTATACGAGGATACATTTTCGCTCCTTCTGCAACAAGTTCTGAACAGTCATTTCTGCAAGGTGACCGAATTTTCAGCGCGAGAGCTAAATTACCTTCTGTTGGCTTATCTCTCGCAACTATGCTACAAGAATTCAGATTTTTAAACTATGTTAGCAGTAACATCAAAGGGTCATTGGTCGCATAACTCTCGTGGAAGTTACTGCTAACATAACTAAAAAAATCGTAAGCATAAGACAGCCGTAAAGACATGAATTATACCTGACTTTCTTAATAAAGGTTATCGCATATGAGCGCAT
Organism: Typopeltis vanoorti; assembly: GCF_054136105.1. Lineage (NCBI taxonomy): Eukaryota > Metazoa > Arthropoda > Arachnida > Uropygi > Thelyphonidae > Typopeltis > Typopeltis vanoorti. The sequence goes on along the minus strand of NC_143556.1, from coordinate 116,610,053 downwards.
GTATCTCCTCGACAAATGAACACATTTTCTTTAAGTTACATAGCAGAAGAAGAAGAAGAAGAAGAGAGAGTAATAGTAAAACTATTACTCTCTCTTCTTCTTCTTTGAGTTAGTTTTAGTAATAGTAAAACTATTACTAAAACTAACTCACTAGATCTATTTTCAGGGAGGTGAAACTTTCTGCGAAAGTACTCATAAACAATACCATTTGCTTTGCTTTGTAACTAGTATTAAGTAGTATGAAAGCATAAGTTTGTGAATGTAAATAATGCTTTTATTATGAAAGTACAACTTGTATACAAAATAAAAACTAACACTGACATAAAACATTGACAAAATCTTCATGAAATTACATTAATTTAATTTAAAAATTACTAAGCACACAATGCTATGTTATCATTTCCTGCATTTTTCTTTGATCAATGAGATTAAGATCCGAGCTATTACCTTATACTTTTTCCTGCATGTATTGTTTTATTCAGGAAGCGAGAGGAGGATAAATATTAGGGACAATTCGAAAACGACTTGCATTTTTAAAGCGGTCATTTTTATACCTCTCTCATATACTTACAGAACTTACAGCAAACTCATGTCGTAGTGTCGGCACAGGTTAGGAGACGAGGAATCTGTTAATGTTATTTGATAAAAAAGTTTATTCTTTGGGAAATACTTAATGATGAGAGCTGTTCCGGATAATGATAATTTGTGATGAATTTGTGATTGTCTGTAAAAATACTAGTGCTGGTGGTCAGCGGTAAATGGCGTTGGCGTAGATGACGATGGTAGTTGCAGTTGGTGGAGACGGACGGAGAGTTGTAGAGTAGGTGCCCTCCCTCGATGAGTCTTTGGACTCCCTGGGAGTGTTACATAATAATAATAATAGCTGTTCCAGAGAACCGCACAGGAAAGAAAAATAGGCTGCCTGTTATGTTGGTTAGTAGTTGAAATGTAAATAGAACTTGACCAGCTTTTGCTCGTGTTCTTATAGTTTTAGCTGAAATAAGAGAAGAGGGAATATTGGGTGCCGGTTTTGCTGAATAGCCCATGTAAGTATTAGAAAAGACAACATGCTGAAGCCGACGTGCTGTTAGGCAGTGGCTGGAGAGTCTATGAGATGGGTTCATCAGGTCGCCGAACTACTGCCAGCTTTTGGAAAGTATCAAGAATTTTTAGAGTTTTGAATGAACTACTCCAATTTGGACAGGCGTATTCTAGGGTTAGGCGGATTTTCATTTGTACAGAGTTGTTCACTGGGAAGACGCAAGATAACTTTTTGAGTGAAAATAAGATGCTAAGTTTTTTGCTGGCTGAGGATTTCATAGAGGTGACGCATTATGCTAAGAAAAGCCGAAGGAAAGTGCTATTCCAAGAAAAAGAGAGAGAGAGAGAGAGAGAGAGAGAGAGAGAGAGAGAGAAAGAGAGAGAGAGAGATCTAAATCAATGGGAAGAGGACTAGAGTATTTTTGAAGAAAAAAACCATGTTTTGGAAGCTCGAAGGTCTTTAATCTCGAGACATTTGAGCACTGCGATATATGTCCTGTGAATAGGAGAATGGAGATTGCTGTCATCGGCCACATTATGGTCAATAACAAAATAAATAATAACACTGGCCAACAAAAAAAAAAAAATTTTCTGCTGATTATGATCTGACACTTATTTTTTACTAATTTGGGTGCGCTGATTTCAAATATCAAACCCATTTTTCTCAATCACGTCATGTTTTTCCTCTATGGCATTTTCTTTTTGCTAATTTGTAAGTTTTTGATAGTTTTTAGGAGGCAGTACTACTTAGAGGATCAAAAAAATCGATTTTTTAATATTATTTTCCAAAAGTATGTATTTTTAAAAATCTGTTCCTAACTTTTTATCAAGACATTCGAAAAATTCCCGAAGATATAGCCTATTATTCAAAGCGGTGCGCAGATCAGAACTGGAGCGCTCACCGCTCTCGCTTGTTAGTAAACGAATAAATGCGTAAGAACCTGCAATGGAACGTACTGACGCTTTGAATGCGAGAGAAGCCGATAACCGGCCTAATACATTTAGGTGATGAAAAGTAGGCGATGACAACTGCCTAAAATAAATGAATGCTATATGCGTCATAGCGGACAAAGAACGATCAAAATCAGTCAATCGATAATCGATCGAATGGAAACCAACATTGGAGTCAGAAACATTGGCCTTTTAGAATATCCTTAAATGTTGGAGAACAGAATGTTATAAATCAACCTTTAATCGACAGAGAAAAAATCATTTTTCCACCTCTACACATCAAACTAGGTCTTATGAAGCAGTATGTTAAAGCTTTACAAGGTGACTGTTTCCAATACATATGTGAAAAATTTCCACGACTTAGTTATGAAAAAATTAAAGCCGGTGTATTTGATGGACCGCAAATTAGAACTTTAATGAGAGACCCAAATTTCATCAACTCTATGAACGAAATTGAGAAAGAGACCTGGACTTCATTTACGATGGTTGCGAATAATTTTTTTGGAAACAAATAAGCGTGCAATTACAAAGATCTAGTGGAAACAATGCTTGAAAATTTCCAGCGCCTAGGTTGCAACATGAGCATAAAGCCTCATTTCCCATACAGTCATATTGATAGATTTCCCGAGGAATTTAGGTGCTGTAAGCGATGAACAAGGCGAAAGATTTCATCAAGACTTAAAAACTTAAGTCTTGATGATTCTCACATGATGGCCGACTACTGTTGGAGTATTAAGTAAAATTGTTACTTTTTTATAAATATTCTTGTAATTGTGCCGTTGTAGGTTCTTACGCATTTATTCGTTTACTAACAAGCGAGAGCGGTGAGCGCTCCGATTCTGATCTGCGCACCGCTTTAAATAATAGGCTATATCTTCGGGAATTTTTCGAATGTCTTGATAAAAAGTTAGGAACAGATTTTTAAAAGTACATACTTTCAGAAAATAATATTAAAAAATCGATTTTTTTGATCCTATAAATAGTACTGCCTCCTTAAAAATATCAAAAACTTACAAATTAGCAAAAAGAAAATGCCATAGAGGAAAAACCTGACGTGATTGAGAAAAATGGATTTGATATTTGAAATCCAAATTAGTAAAAAACAAGTCTCATATAAAAGTCAGCAAAAACTGTGTTGGACTGTGTAATCAAAACCAATAACTTTGGGATCAATAACAAAAGCTCATTCATATATAAGAGGAAGAAGGTGAGTGGTACAACAAAGCACTGACGTTAAGAGAGAAATCCGAAAAGAGAACGCTATTCAATATTATACACGGCAACAACCCCACAGGAAACTCATTTACAAAGAGTGAAAGGTAAACAATATGACTGCGATTTGCTGATAAATCCTCTATGCTGGGCAAAATCACTTGTAAATGCTGATTCAACAACACAGCCCTGCAAAACTTTCCAAAATGTGTCGTGACGTGGTATTTTAGGTGTAGCGATCTACTGTGAGTCAAGCTCACTTTAGATCTTTACTTGACTACGGTTTGATATTCTCGTGCTCCCGATGGTCCTCCGTGTCCTAGTGGACTTATTATATCCTAGTGAGCGATTAATGTCAGAACAAACTCACTCTGTTCCAAACGTTTTGTACATTTTTTTCACTTTTCCCTAATAACTTGATACTAAACCAACTTTATATGCTTCCTTCTTTTCAGTGATGGTCTCAACAGCTTCTTCTGTAATTCACTCAACCTCATAGCGATTCAAATTCCTTTCAAAACCAAGTGCTTTCTTAGCTCCTTATGAAAGACCTCATTAATATGATTATAAATTTCATTACCATTCCAGTGCTCACATGCTTTCAATATTTGATTGACCCTATTGACGTAATCCTCTAAAAATCTCGTCTTGAAAGAAGGCTGACCATATATCGCGGTTTATCTAGCCTGATGTCACCATTCTGCTCATTTCTCCTTTTACTTATTCCAGGCATAGTTAATTGCGCAAGAAACAGGTAGTGGTCACATTCTGCACCGTTCCATACACGTTCATTCTTTACTATGCAGTGTCGCTGTTATCCAACTGTTAAATCCGCACTACTTTGACCAATTCTGCTGTTTAAGTGCCTAAGGAAAATGATAAAGAAAAAAAAAACACTTGATTATCTCTATATGTCTTCACTAATTCACTCAGCTGCTCATAATACTCTTTCACCTGCATCGGTGCATCCTCTGTTGGAACCTATATTTCTAAAGTAACTTTACGGCTTATACATGCAGCAAAAATTATATAGAATTTTATTTAAAAAGTCCAATATATTTCATCCAAAGTTACGTGGACTTCGTCAGAGAGACAGACCTGACGAAGTCCATTAACTACATTGTTACATTCAAAAGATGAATCACAATAATGAGTCAAAAATTATGCATATATTAACTTGTGTCTCTGTCGCAGCTGAAGTACATGATATTCCCCTATTAGAGTTGAAAGGAACAATTGTAAAAGAGTTACGTAGATAAAGTATATTAATATTGACAATTTCCGAAAACTTTAATATCGGCATGCAATCTAATCCTTTCAGATTCGAACGATTTCGTAGTCTCACATGTTTCTAGGAAAAGACGATCGAATTTGAAATTGCTGGAATGAAAATGTTTATTCAGGTTCCAAAGAACTCCGTGCCTAGTGTCAATACCGTTGCGAAGCAAAGTCGGACTTTTCGGATTCTAAACATCTAATGTAGCCGTGATGATCGTCAATTCCAATCAATGCAGAACGGTCAGTCTATCCAAATAACAAAGATGGCATGAGCGGGGTACTTGACAGATACCTGGTTACGAAGTCTAGTAAGCTTGGATGAAATGTATTGAATTTTTGTTTTATTTTTCCCTAATTTGTAAGCCGTAAAGTTACTTTATAATGTCGCGTGCACACATCCCATTAAAGCCTATATTTCTATGATGATCATTTCCACTTCATAAATATTCAGCACTATTTTAAATAACCGCTCAGTGACTCCCCCCCCAAGCTTTTCCGAAAGTTTTTCTATACGTTTTTTTCTTGTTTTTTTTAAATCCACAAAGAGACTCCCCGCTCGTGATCTGTAAGCCTTTTCCACACCACTTTAGATGGGTTCGTAATCACGCTGAATCTCGTATCCAGGACCTTTCTTTTTTGTTTCTGTCAAAAACCTCTTGCTAATTAGTATCCTCTTTTAACACTTCCTGTAATTTTCCAGTTAAACTCTCTATGTTCCACGCTCCATATCTCCAAGTGCTTGTTAGCAGCCAATTTTGTTTCCTAAATTTCTGTCCAGTTCTTCCATCTTTCTTTTAGAGATACACAGCACATGTTTTTTCATATTGACTATAAGCTTCTTCTACCCACACAAAGATTACTTAAGGTAAGAAAAGGTCCTTAAATCTGAGGTTTACAATTAACTAAATTTATTTCTCTGTGAATACCCTAAGTGATTCTTAATCGGCTATGAATGCAATGTCCATCCCATTGGTTAGGACAATCAGCACAACCAAGACAGTATTCCATGAATTTTCTCTTCAGAAATCCAGAATTTCAACTTTAAGTTGTACAACTGAATACCCTCACTGTGATTCCATCTATTTCATAAAATCAACTATCGCTTCGATCTGTTCAGGAAGGTTCACAATTAAAATCTGAAAACTGCCATGTAAGTTCTCCCAGAGCTCCGAAGTAAGATTAACAAAAAGTAATTTAAATATTTCATAGAAAGTTCTTTCCTAGAATACTCATGCAATACTTTTGCATTTTTTTTTAAATTGTGTAGCAAGCTTGTGATCTAAGAGTCTCAATATTTAATCTAGTTAAGTGATTAAAGTTAATCCATGTATGCACTTGCATGAAAAGGGAAAAGTGTTGTTTTCATTGAAACCTTTAAATTAAAGCAGCATCTCCGAATTATCGTCTCATTCTTAATTACCTGCTATGCCAGACAATTAGTTAATTGCCATCATGGCTGAGATCTGAACGCGGTTGGAAATGTAACTAACTGGCGACTATGTAGACCGCCATCTGCATACAATTAGCTAAAATTCTCTTTCTCTCTCTCTCTCTCTCTCTCTCTACAAAAGATTCATTTCCTATACCGCATAATTTTACGATAAACAAAGGGTAGGACAGATGATGATACTACGGATTGCAGATAGCAATGCAAAAACTGTATGGTAAGAATTAAGTAAATAGCAGAAGAATGTCCTACCCTTTGCTTATCGTAAAATTATGCGGTATAGGAAATGAATTCTATTCTCTCAGCCATACGGCTGTTGGATGGTAGCTAGTATATGCTGCCATACTAGAGAGATGATTATGGGCAACGGGTGGTTTCCCGTTGCCTTCCTTGCAGTAGTATATTTTATGACTGTAGCCGTGTGTGTTCACGGGACCGGTTTGCCTGTTTTGAGGGATGAAAAACTGAATTTCATCGGCGAAAACCCTTCACCTCCGTATGAGACCTATTAACGCATCTTTAGTCGAAAGAGACCAGGTAAAAGTTCCTCACGTCACTGACGGGAATCGAACCCAGGTCTTTCCGACCAAAGGGTTTCGTCTATACCAGTGGTTCCCAAAAACTTATTTGGCCTGCTGTCCCTTTTCCAAAAAATATTTATTCATCACCCCCCCCCCCCCCAGGAAACTATTTTCTAAGATCTGACCATCTCTATCTGATACACATAAAAGAAAATCGTATGAAAATCGGATCAGCAGTTCTCGAGTTTTAAACGAACAAACAGATAAATACAGAAACAAATTTGCATTTTATTATGCATCTAGTAGTAGAGAATTTTGAAGTTTGGAAATAAGACCCCACTGAAATTTTAAAACTATTCATATCAACAAAAGAAAAACCTAAATTGCACGTAAACAGAACAAGTTGGAGCTGAAAATTAATATTACTATTAAAATTAAGAAAACAAACATAACTTGCACATATGTAAAAATAGTAAATAACGATCATAATATTCAAATCAATCCTGAGAAGGATGAGCCTGATGCGCTCTACCAATTTATTGATATTTGGCTCTATATTTGTCAGCAGTATTATTAAATCACCGCGATCAGCTATATGCAGTCGGTTTTTTTTTTTAGTTAAAAAGATTTGTGACCGCAAATATGATGATGATGGAAATGTGATAAAAACCTTTTCACTACAGCCCACAATTCAGGATTAAGTATGAGCTTTTGTTACAATAACTGTTGGCACCCGTATTGGAATTTTAATTTCAATTTCTCATTTGTTGTCACTTTCGTCAGTTCTTCTTATAATTGTAAAGATTCTTCTGTATTTGTACTTGAAATGCGATAAAAACGTTTTTAAATCGTTGGTTGAAATCACAATGGAGAGCCTCCAAGTGCTAACATTTTACAATAGCGGAGCATGTCTTCATAACATTTTACCACTGTTCATAGATTTAGAAACTGACTGAATTCTTCTCGTTCCTAAGTTTCGTTTGTACAGGACAAGTTTTGACACAAATCAGAAACAACAGCATTTGTTTTTATTAAATTCAGCTCATTTCCTTGGAGCTGTAGATCTGTTTCATTAAATTTGTTAAACAAGTCGGTCTAATAATCTATGTCACTTTTGAAATTAATCACGTTAGCGCTTAAAGAATGATCTCTGTTTTCTAGGACTGAGTCAAAGAGTTTATGCACCCTTTGATAGCCAATGAACTTCTGTATGGAGTAGAAATTGGTTGAATTCTTCATCGTTTTCAATACAAAGTTGTCCAAATAATCTGTCATTCAATAAATGACTTGATTTTGTTGACCACTGTAATTACATGATGTAATGACCTGTGTAGGTGATCACTCAGATATTTGGCAACTAAATGTACCATGAATCACATAGTGTACAATGAATACATTTGGCACTCCCTCTTTGAAATATGCAACAAAACCGAGATAGCGCCCTACCATTACTGGAGCACCATCGGTAGCAACTTATAAGATATTATTCAGAGGGATTTCTTTTTCTTTTAAAAACTCTTCCAATGCATGAAATATCGATTTTCCTTTTCAGTTAGCAAATTTATAACAAATAATAATTCTTGGCCAATTGTTTCTTCTTTTATGTATCGTACATATGCTAAAAGTAAGGCTTCATTTCCTGGTAAAGTAGACTCATCAATTTCTATAGAGAGCTGGGTTGTTTTTAAATGCTCACATAATGAATTCTTCGTTTCTTCGTTGTACTGTATTATTGCTCAAAGGAATTTTCTTGATAACATGAGAGGCTGGCTTGCGCAGTGTGTAACACTAACTCTGGTAGGATTAGTTAATAAGATAACCTCACTAACAGCTGGTAGGATTAGTTCTTCACCAACATTATGCGGTTTTCCCGATTGAGCACTCCCTCTTTGAAATATGATTGAGAGATGAAATAAGAAATGTTATAAGAGGCGCGCAACCCATCATCATCTAGTTTGGATGCTGCTGAAAACATACTTCCCAATGTTGGTTGTTTCAAAACATTTCTTTAAGTGCTTGAAAATACGATAAATCCTTATCTTTTTTTATCAGATCCGATGCATACTGGATTTGTAAAGACCTGATCACATGAAAATGCGCGCCGGCCAACACTTTGTTTGTTAAAACCTGTCGTCGGACTTCAACGCCGATCAGCTGTAACTTGCATTTTGTACGTTTCCTTGGAAAGTAAAATTACGATCTTTAATTATGTTATACAACAGTTATATCATCAAAATTTTTAGGATCAATTTTTTTCAGCATCTAATTTTTGTCCATCATGCTTTCACTGCCCCCTTATTTCAATTCAACGCCCTATTTTGTTCATGAGGTCACAACCCCCCCCCTCCCCGGGCCATTTCCTCCAAGGGGGCGGTACCGATCCTTTGGGAACCACTGGTCTATACTGACTGAGCTACGAATGGTTAAGGAAATAAATATACTCAGATATTAAAGGGATATTGATGGGAGAGGATACTAATTGAGGGCAGAGAATAATGCATTAATTTCTTATCACTAAAATGGATTAAACTTTAAAAAAGTAAAAAAAAAAATCAAATTAATTAAATTTAATTTGTCTTGATAAACTTTATTTATATTGGTTTCTCTGATATCAAAAAATAAAGTTAGAATACGAGCACCATGGAGTTAGTTGTTTATGATGACGCTTCGATCTATGTATGCGCCAAACAAATTTCGCGATTCTCACTCGATTTGCTTGTAAGTCAGTGAAAGTTGTGATTCCTTAAACACACGCACACACACACACACACACACACACACACACACACAAAGTGAGGTTACGAGGCAAGCGCGAAAAATGGCCCTGAGCCGGATAGCGTTAACGTGCCTTCGTGTACCCTACCTAGCATTGTGTGCTTGGATGGCTATATGGAAGAGAATCAATGAATACAAAACACATTCAGCGTTGACAGGGCTCAGAGAATAGAGAACTAACACTTTTTGGCAGGCTATATTATAATCCTACTTATCTTTAAATTCAATGAATATCAGTGTTCATTGCAGAAGTGAGCTGCATATTACTTCACACGACGAATATCACACTTGTTGATAAAACAACAGTACGACTAATGCAACTTACAAAAAATGGAAAACTAATTTATGAACGTTTTCGTTCGATTATTGCGGTTCAAGTGGATAGCCACAATAGCATTAAACATTATCAACCACTAGTACTGATCTTGGAAAATATGGTCGGTCCAAACCTTTAATATTTTACTGTTTCTACATTACAGAACAGATCATTAATAAGTGATTAGTAGACAGAAATATTTTCATTAAGATGGCTTGAAATAATGGACGGAAAAGTACCTGATTAACATGAACTGTCGCATGCTCATAAAATATAATAAATATTTCTGAAATTAGTGTACACTGTGTGACACTAATAGTAAAGAATTAAATCGAAATTAGTATTACTACTTCATTCACATAATCGATACACAGTCAAAACAAGATATCATTTAAACAGCAATTTGACTGGTGAGACAGAACAATTCAGATTCCACCCAAGAATCTAAGAATAGTCTGTCAGGTAGCATCGTAAAATATGGACTGTTCCAAGTAATGCTGTTTTTTGTAGGTCATATGGGGATCACTTCGTTGATGTTTAATTGCTGTAAATAGTTGCACAACTTCTTTGAAATTGCACCAAGTGCACCGATAACCACTGGGATGACTTTGGTGCGTTTAAGCCATTGCCGGCCAACTTCCATTGCGAGATCTCGATGTTTAGTAATTTTTTCCAATTCTTTGTTGTTAATGTTGTTATCATTAGGTACTGCGATATCAATAATCCAAACCTGTCGATGTTCAATAATTCTGATGTCAGGTCTGTTTTGTTCCAAATGCCGATCAGTTTGTATTCTAAAGTCCCAGAGAATTTTTGCTGTTTGGTTTTCCAATACTGTCTCTATTTTATGCTGCCAACAGTTATCAGAAGTAGGAAAGCCATATTTTTTGCAACATGCTAATGAATTATTTTAGCCCCTTGATCATGGCGGTATTTATAACCAGTTTGAGCTGTTTTGCTGCAGGCACTGATTATACGTTCTACAGTATCGTTTTTCTGATCACACAATCTGCATTTTCTGTTATTGTTCATGTTCAAAATTTTTGCTTTGATTGCAGTAGTTTGTAATGCCTGTTCTTGAGTTGCTAGAATAAATCCTTCTGATATATCCATATTGTACCAAGTCTTGTTCACGTCAATTTTTCCCTCAGTATCTCGAAGAAATTGGCCATGCAAGAGTTTATTTTTTCAGCGCACATATCTGTTATTTTGTTGTTCCTTTTTGTAATCAGATTTGTTTCCTGTTACTTTTAGAAATCCTTCTTGTGTAATTGCTTGAAGCATGTACTCAGCGCTATTGTCGATGTAACTTTTTAAACTAATTTCTTCTTCTTCCACAATCTGTCTCACTTGCCCCGTCTACTTATTCTCCTTGGTAGGTACAACCGGTCGCATTACATCACTTCGTGGATGTAATGCGTGATTCATAGTCATTAAATTTCTAGTTTTGCGGCCAAATTTGTCCAGGTCTTCTTTTGTCCAATCTATTATGCCAGCTGTGTATCAGATCACTGGTATAGCCCAAGAATGCATTGCTCTAATTGTGTTTAATCCATTTAGTTTTGTTTTCAAAATATTTCTAACTCCTTTGGTGTATTCTGTTGCTATTTGTTGTCTAACTTTCGAGTGGAGAATATCAGTGGTTAGACGCTTTAACCAAAATCCATGTAGTTCGTCATTGCCAGGTGCACTCCAGTTTTTGTAATTTTCTAGCTTGTGCACTGACCATTTCTTTAGTGATAATAGCATTTTGTATTTGTTTTTGTTTCATTTCTGATTCTATTTCCTTAATGCATGTGGTATCTTTATTATGTTCAACAGGATTATCCCAGATTGACTTCCAAATTTTGAGTGTTTCTTCTTTTTCTGGTAAATTATTGTTTAGATTTACGTATATTTCTCTGAAGAGACTGAAAGAATTGACGTTGGTTCTGTAGAAATTGCATATTTTGTAGATACTATTTTATTTTTTCTTCATATCTTTTAATGTTCTGTGCAGTCGCTATAATACTTTGTTTTAGCTCTTCGGCAACTTCAGCAATTGTTTTGTTGGCCAAATTATACGTGTTAATCAGTTTGTTCTTGATGTTATTATTTTTCAACCGTCCTTCTTTAAAATTCCTCAGGTTGCTCAGATCAGCTCGAAGTCTGTTGACTTTTCGTTTCAACCCGAATTTTCATGGTGCAGATTGCTTCATCATCAGCTTTTCCTCTTGCGGTTTGCAACTAAGCTTCACTGCAATGATATAGCTTGTGCTGTATAGGAGCTGATTTGTTTCCTTTATACTGTTCCAGTTTCCTTTATATGTTTTGATGGTTTTTATCACATCATTTGCGACTAAAAGGAGCTGTTTTAGCATAGATTTTATATAAAACTTTTAATGGTGGTCCAATATCCCTGACTTTATTTTACACTGTTCTTCTGTCAAAACATTTCTGAGGTATGTCGTCAGCTTGATGCAGTTGAATTCCAAAGTTAGATATAGCTACCTCCTGATGATATGCTGTTATTGGTTTTGTTGGTTTATTACGTAACTCTTGCAGCTCAAGTTCAGTAAATATTTTGTTGCGGAAAATAGAATTCTTTTGGTCCATAAGTCTTTGTTCTGTTATTGCAGATTCTGGGAATTTTTGTTTCCAAATTAAATGTATACGCTTTCTAAAACCCCGTTTTTCTGGTATTGATCTGTAAAACCATTTCATAACTTCTCTGTTTTCTTCTACAGTACATTTTTTATGTTTGGTTTCTTCCAGTCGCTTTTTAACTTCCTGCCCTGATTGCCCAGCAAGGAGAGCTCGGTCCTGTAGCCCACTTGTCGCCTAATGCCCAGGATACTCCAACATCTGATGTAGTCCTTGTTGATCCCGAATGGATTTCTTCTTACTTTTCACCACTAAGATGAGGGATGGAACACTGTTAGTCTTTCCCCTTGGTTGAGACCTATCTGACAAGGGTGGCCCTGCTGGTACCGCCATCATATCTCTCAAGATCATTGATGCACGTAAGCCCACCGCCACGACAAGGCCGTGTTCCTCGGGTTTGTGTGTGGGGGGGAGAAAATGCAAAATGTCATTATCACTAAAGATTAATCTCTTTACTCAGCTGGACGCTTCAATAACTCATACCGTTCAGCGGCATATTACATCTCATATCACGCTACTGAATAGCCTCCCACAAAATTTTACTATATAATTTTTAGTATATACACCTACATACACGTTCCAAATCGCAGAAGTACAGCATCCAACGCCTGCATTCAACCCATAAAAAGTACCAAACAACATAAATAGTGTATGCTAATCTCACTCTCTTCATAAAAGCTAACCCTAGCTTCGAAGTAGGCGGAATTTGCCCGCCTCAGTCAATTAATCCTCATAACCATCATTATTATAGTTGTTATTAAGCACTGAATACTAAACTCTTCGAACTGCAATGTATTAACTATAAATGTAAGTAGTCTGGATGATAATAATCTCTGTGTCAAATGCATATTCATAAAAAAGGATATATTCAGAATTGTACACTTTAATAGCTGTAGTGACGAGAAATATAAAAAATATTTTAATATATTTTTATATAATTTTTAATATAAATCGTACCGTGTATGCATAATGATGATGGTTTTTATAGACCATTATGCCCATAACATGTATGCATCTATGTGAACATGTATGTCTTGTAAACAGTATGTATGCATTATAAAGTTTGAATAACTAATTTAAAAGTTGTTGTTGTTTTCGGTAGTTCTTATTGGGCAATTAAGCCAGAAAATTGGCGCTCCCATTTAACTGAAAGATAGCCAGTCAGTTCATCGGTCACATTACGACAGGAGGAAGTCTAAGCAAACCTTCTCTTTTCCTTTTCTGGGGTGATCGATGAACTGACTGAATATCCTTAAAAAAGTAGCCAAGGATCTGAATGGAATTCATAACCATCATAACCATACCTTAACCTACCTGTCCGAGTACCAGGTTATCAGAAACTAGTCTTCATACAAGGAAAGTAAAAACAGAAAAAATCCACAATTTCTATGGGTAAGAGACGCAAAATGTCCCTTAAAAAGACATAAGATACAAAGCCAATCTGAATAAAATTCTTTAGAATATCTGAACAGGCTGCCACATTAAAAGGAGCACTAACGTGTTTGGAAGAAGGGGACAACATATCACCCCACATGAACACAGATCTCCAATCAGATCTAATTTCCCAGAATACGACAGCTGCCATATTCTAAACTCGATAACTGAATGGAGACAAGAGACTGACCGTAGAAAAGGAATGTCTTTTTTACGAAATAACATCAGGAGCATTTCAGAAAATACTGACTTATCCTCCAAGCTTATCTAAAGGAAAATATAGACAACATAGATATTTTAGTATTAACAGAATTATCGACAACAAAGCACCCAATTACCAAATTCCAAACTATTAACAACACAAATATTATAGATAAACTAAACTAAGCTGTGGAATAATATTTAGAAATGAAAATTTTGACGTAAAAGAAATAAACTATAAATTAGAATATACAGAAAAAATATGCATTGAAGTCAAAAATTACAAATAAGACAACTCCTTGGTATTAAACGCTATCTACAGATCACCAAATTTGAGCGCCATAATTTCTTTATGAATTAAAATCTTTCTCTCACAGAAGAAGGAATCTCAGAAAACCTGATAATAATAGGTGACATAAATATGAAGATTACGAACATAAATATCAACATAGCACAATGCCTAGACCTCCTATCAGCATATAACTTAACTCCATCCATACAGTCACATACAAGAGAAGAGATAGTAGAAAATACGATCACCTCATCCTGTATTGACCACATAAATATTAGAGCGCTACAAACAGCTATACTGCAGCAGTCATAATGTGCAAACTAGTAGAACATCATATCACTGCACTATAGCTTCATACTAAGCCAGGAGCCTTAAAATTCCTTGAGACTACAAAACAGCATAATAGCATCATAATCGAAACTGTAGTAAATGACGAAAAGGAAAAAATAGACTGGATGGCGATAGAATCTTCAGACTCTGCTGATGCTGTATATACTAACCTCAAACTTGCATTTAATAAAATATATAACAGAGCAATAACAAAAATAAAAAAAAATTCGCTCCCAAACAAGACAGAATCCATGGATAACAGAAAACATATTAATAGATACACAAAGAAAAGACGCCCGATTGAAACAATTTAAGAGGTTGTCTAACAATGCAGTATTACAAGCTGAATACAAAAGAAAACGGAATAACCTAACAACACAGATTAGAACAAAAAAGAAACTATTATAGAAAAAACAAACAACTCAGAACGACACAAAGGAAACCTAGCACCTGATCAATGAAATGCTAGACGACACACAAAGCTAGTAATAAAACACAGCTTTGATTGCGATCCCATGTCCCTCAAACAGTTGGCAAACAACTAATCAGCACTTCGCGAACTCAGTCCAAAAACTGCAGGAGACATTCTTCCCACACCAGAAAAATATTACCCACTAGGACCAGAAGCAACCTAGTCAATGCGGTTCCCCACAGTAACAAAGGGAGAACTGTCACTTGCCGTTCATCAAATTAACTCTAACAAAGGACCAGGAATAGACGGAATTACACCAAAAGACGTCAAAAAATACTCGATTAACCTATGTCCTGAAATACTAAAACTGTTAACTAAAATTTTCGAAACGAGGAACATACCTGGAGCACTAAAGACTGCATTAACCACTCCCATACATAAACGCGTTAAAAGAAACATCATAAGTAACAACAGACCTATCGACATATTGTCGGTAATCAACCAAATTATGGAGCGCATTTGTGTATCGCAAACTCTCAATGAAAATTCCACATCATCCCGACAACACACTATGGTTCTCAAAAAAAAATAAACATCAACACTCCTGCAGATTTCACGGACCTAATAAATGATAAAAACAGAATAGTATTATTGTTTTATTGCCTTACAAAAGAGTTTGGCACAGCAACACACAACAGTTTGTTGAACAATTTTCCATCTACACCATTTGTTGAACGGTGAAGACGGAAAACAGAAAGCACATCACACAACAAAGAGCTAACACTAACTTGTGGAGCTATTACAAGGAGCTATTCTTACTTTAGGAAATTTGGATATATGAGAGCATGAAAGTGGAAATAAAAACTCATAGCTAGCAAGATATTTAGACATTTCAAAAATAATTAAAAAGTTAGCTCTAATATTCTACTTACCGCATATGTAAGAGCAACAGCTCTTTTTCATTTAAGAACTTTTTATGTTATGGTATCAAATGAATTGACGAGGATAGTTCTGCATTGCTTTAAAAACTGCTGGTGGAAGTGGTGTATACCCGTATGATGCATTGTCATATAATTCAAAAAGAAGGAGTCCATCAGAGTCGTTTTTGAAGATATGACCTTTTTTGCTATAACGTTAAGTCAAACAATATTACGAGACTCTCATAATTCGTGCACTTGTTTATTAAGAAAAGTAAGATACTATTACCGGAAGAGGTCGAAATTTTAGAGCTCTTGTTCAAGACAAGACTGTTAAGAAACGTGCTTAGTCGTGCATAAAGAGATAAACAAGAACGGAGAGAACAGTAGCAATGTTTAAGTACGCTCTGCGTGCTTTACTAAACACAGACGAATGCTTTATTAGCATGCCCGCACTAATGTCACGAATTACCTGGTATGCACGCGAGACAGAAGGAAATTTATTAACATCAGACAGTTTGGAGATGGAATTTGCTAAGGAATAGTTTGAGAACCAAAATTAGAAACAGTGATGAATTTGTTTCATGGTTGTTGATAACGAGGTATACAGCAGGTTGGATTTCTATGGCAAGCAGGGCATGAGTACGTCTAGAAATTTGTATATATGTCGTTACACATATATATATATAACACGATTATGCACAAGTATTATATATATATATATATATATATAGGGGGAGAGAGAGAGAGAGAGAGAGAGAAAGAGCAGTAACGTTGCACATCACGCATTATGTGTGCATCCAAATTTTCGTGGTTAGGCTTTCAACTACGTGTTACTCAAATATGTCCTTTGTTGCATTCACAAGTAGATTATAATGTATGATTCCAGTATATATTCAAATTGGTTGCAACCTCATTAACCGCTATTCATAGATCTTGACGAATGGATTCTAAATCCAGGCGTAAACATTCCGTACTGCAACTACAGAACATTCTAACTAAGGATTGTCACTTGGCATACTTATGTTAGGCCTAAACATTCATCACTGCTAGGCCGTGGACGTGTTAATCATTTTAAAGACGGAATTCCCACCTCAGAGGCAGTTTATGAAAATGAAATGATCTCGGTATTCACTACATGAAAGCGAAAGGAATTAACGGAGACCGCAACAATCGATAAATGGAAGAGATTAGTCAAACTGGAAATGTAACTCACCAAACAAACGATAACTACACACAAATTTACCTTAGGAAAGTATGCTATCAAATAAATAACAAGTATGGAAATGATTCAAAGCAATCATAAAATGTGTGTTTCGCAATGACACTTTTGTATGGTGAAACCATTCATTATAAAATCAATTGAATTCTGCAGCTGAAATTAGTCGTATCGCTGAATGCGTTAAAAGCACATTACATTCCTGTTTGTCAGTCTGTACATTAGCATGCACTTTGTTTGGAAGGATTTTACTGAAATTTGATATCGAGGATCGTTGCTTAAAATTAATCAAACCACATCGATTGGTTTATATCGCTCATTTTTTTAGTGAGGACAGCATTTGGTTAAACAATCTGATGTAAAATAATACCTCCAATCTGGATAGACAGAATTTAATGAACTTTTCTATTTAGGATCTATAATCTGAAACCAAAATTAACTGACTCGAACTTTTCGAGTCGCTTATTTTCGTTTAATTTAAATGATTTTTTAAGTAAACGATTCGAAACGAAGTCAAATAATATGTTACGCATGATAATAAATAAATTCTCCATACAAGTAACTGGTCTAGATTTACATAAAGAAATAATGAGAGGTTAGTCTCGTAGATTTATTTTACAAATTAAGCCAAAATTCGGTTTATGTAAATGTCTGCGTTTTTCCCCAACTCTTTATGCAGTAAATACATTTATATAATATGTAATAGGATATCTTATGGAATCATTTTCCGAAATTTTCCTACTAAAATTGTCTGACATTTGCTGACTTTAAACAAAGTCAATTTGACTCGACATGTTTTATTTTACTAATGATTCTAACTACCAAATTTCAATAAAAAACAGCCTAGCCAGAGCGATATATTACATGCGTTACAACAGACGAAACTAATAGGTATTTACATGTTATGCAAATCACCACTCTCCAAATGCTAAAAGTGGAGCTTAAAAGTAGAAGCGATATTTTCGAAAAGTACAAAATTATACTCCGGAAAACATCCCTGATTGCAGTTCTCTTTATTGTCCTTTCTCACTAATTTTTAGCCTATCAGAGCGATGCTGCGTAAATCTACTTATAATAAATAATTTAAACTCTCAGCAATAATAAATTAATTTCTGCGTTTCGCTTCGACTGATAACAGCTTTGCAAACTCTGAAGCAAACTGAGAAGAAAAAAAAAAAGAAAAAAGTCATTGTGATTCTGCTGACTCTTAGAGATCCTTTTCATCCTAAACTTGCAGTCAGCAACATTTTATTCTTTGAACATTTAGTTACATTAGGAAAGAAGTTGGTGGGAAGTCCAATGCTTTGAGAACAGCATGAGAGCAATACGAGTAGTAGCTGATCAGATTTAGCAAGCACATGCATGGATGGGTACATGTAAGAGGTGAACATTTGGACACTAAATCTAGCCAATAGCGGAAATTCTACCTTCTTTAAGCAACTGACAAAAAAGAGGAAAGAGAGAGAAGAAGAAAAAGAAACAGAGAGAGAGAGAGAGAGAGAGAGAGAGAGTAATCCATTGTAATTAAATTCAGAGAAAATCTTTCAGCCTTTAAGTTAACCGCACTTGAGTGCTCACTTCAAGACGTGAGCGATTAAACACAAAGGCGCCTTTCTTCATTCGGAATCTTTGCAAATGGTTTTAACATACGTTACTTTTTCTAAATAAATTGTTACTAGGATAGAATTTCAAATTGAACAGAACTTAAGTTTGCACTCAACACGATAATAATTGAGCAAGTACAACTAATTCTATATCCTCCAGGTAGACACAACAATGTTGATAAGATAAGAAAATGACTGAAAATTCAATTGTACAAGACGAAGATGGGATACCAATATTGAATAATTCAAACTATTTCGGTCTTTAATGTTTAATAGATTGTGTGTATCCCGTGGTAAATAGTAAAAATAGTTATTTAAATTAAGGAGATATTTGTACAAGTGACTCTAGTACGTAGTACAATACCGGACAACTCGTAGTACGAGTTGTCCGGTATTGTACTACGTACTAGGGTCACTTGCATTAGCTCACGCTAGTGATCGCCGATACTTTATAGTTTACTATATTCGGCATGAAACTCTCTGATTCCAATCTTTGAGTTTCTTATTCGGTTTTAAAACAATGTGGGATTTAATATCCCCTTAATTTAAATAATGTTTACATCGACGAAATGAAGCTTATTAGCTCTTTATATTTAAGTAGTAAAAATAGTTTTCAACGAACACGCTATTTAGAGGTAATGACAATAGAGAATGTACTAAAACATCTTCGGGCAAGAAATGGATATCACCAACCGACAGTTACCTGTTCAGATGTATGAAATAAGTACGATTCGGTTAATAAGAATAGACCGAATGAACCAAATTATAAATAACGCTAGTAATAACTAGTAGCTTTCAAAGATTCAAAATGTTTTTGATACTTTTTGAAGTTTTTTTTTTAAGTTTCAAAAAGAAACATGTGCTCATACTTATTTATAATTGTAGCATTACAGACGATTTTCTCCCCAACTTCTTATTTCTGTACTTTAAATTCATTATTATAAACTAAAATTCGGCTTGCCAAAGACGTATTGCCTAAAGAGGTATTGCCCGTCGCCTTTTTTTTTTTTTTTTTTGAAACTCTGATCCATCGAAATTTCAGACTCGGTATATTTTCGATTTTAATGTTCTCACTCCTTTAACGAGTACAGAAGCTGATTATACGTCGCTTATTATGAATTTATTTCTTGGAAGGAGGAAAAAACTAATGAACAGGTATTGAAGTTAATGGGAACCATAAGAGCACGCACTCGTGGAGGACGTTATAAAAAGAAAGTACAAGATGGCAGAAGTGTCTCTGGAAATACTGGAGGAAAATTTAGAAGGAAGTAGATCTTTTGGATTGATGGGTTGATGATGTAAAGAAACTGATGAGAAGCCATCGCTGTTACTTAGATCCAAAGTATAGCAGAGAATAGGACACTCTACTGCAGCGCTTCCCAAACAGTGGGCTGCGGCCCCCTTGGGGGCCGTAAGTTTTGTTGAGGGGACCGTGAAATAATGAAAACAAATTTAAAATGTTTTATTAAGACTAAGTAGATTTTTTTTAATCTTAAAAGAAACGTATTTAATTTTTATTATTTATATTTTGTTCTTTTTTATATTTTAATGGAAAAAATCACACATTGGTGTTGATTCACAAATTTTGCTTCTTGCTTATTTTGGCGATTGATGAATTTTAGTAAATATATGCTTATTCATATAAGTTTCATTTCAAAGGTATTGATACGAAGCAACAAAAAAGATTACAAACACAAAATCTTGAATATAAATACAATAAATATTATAATAATATATGTCTGTATTACGATTTTCTTTCGATGGGGGCGTGAAATATTTTAATTTTTCCAAAGGGGGCCTTGGCATCCATAAATTTGTGAAGCACTACTCTAATGTACCGTGATTGCTAACCTCGAAATTGGAGAAGCTACTTAAGAAGAAGAAGGCTATGAATTTATCGTAAATTTCAGTGATGAAATTTCAGGATTTATATCTAAATTAAACTTGCTACTATCTAAACCTCAAAATTAAATTAAACTTTAAACCTAAGGAAAAATTTAACAGTAGTTTATTTTTTCTCAATCTTGCAATGTGAAACCAATTTCTAATTTTAATCATTATTTCCTACTAATTTTCTTACGAATGTTAAATCTAGTTTTTTGAAGGTACAGTGTTTCTAAAGAGGTAAAAGGCATTGCCATACGGCAAAGCAAGTTTTTCTTCCTTTATCTTGCTAACTTTGACAATTAAAAAAAAAGCTAAACAAGAAAGATAGTAAAAAATCATAAAGAAAGATAATGAACCACAAATGTATCTTGGGATATATAATCCAAAGATCTCATACCAGATTATATAAACATGCAGATAGGGTTAAATTTTAAGTCCACACACACACACACACACACACACACACACACACACACACACACACACACACACACACACACACACACACAATACCTGGTTCCCAATTTCCTAACGGCCATTAAAACAAATACTAAATTCTCAGTAAGTCCCAAACATAACTTACTATAGCAATCGCAGACTAGTGAACCATTCCACAAACGTCATAATATGTAAAATTAAAAAAAAAAAAGCGAAAGCTCGCAGAATTAATGGTCAATTTATCGAAAATATGACAGTTATTGGTGTCATTTTCCTCTTACAAGTCGTTGATAAGTATCCCAGCCTAAATATTTTGCTGAACTTCTCTAGTCATCTGTCATAAGGCAGACATTTAACCACCTTACCGGCCATTATGGATCAAATACACATCCTCATACATTTCAATGGTATTACAATTTTAATATGCACTTCGCATCCATGATAACCTTGACGTCTATTAGACGTTTTGGCCGGTAACGTGGTTTTAATAGCGATTCTGATAGATGAATATACAGAACACGAAATAAATAAATAAATAAATAAATATATATATATATATATATATATATATATATATATATATATATATATATATATATATATATATATATATATATATATATATATATATATATATATATATATATATATATATATATATATATAGTGGGCTGTAACTTTCATATATGTAACGAATGTTGAGAGAAATTTCATGGAGAAATAGTGGTTTTGTAAACGAAAAAAATCACCCCATCGTAAGTTTCCAAATCAATTCAATATGTTGATAAAAAAAAAGCTAAAGGGAATAATGCGTTTCTTATCGAATAAACAGTTTGGACGTGCACTGCATCCATATAATTCATTAGAATCTTTAGGATTCAAATAACAATTATTATCACTTTTGACAATAAAATTTTAATTTGGGGCACTGTAGCATTGGCTACAGTGCCCTAAACGCGTAATCTAGTGTATTTCATCAATATCGTTCATCTTCTTTGGCATCTGATATTAAAATCACATTTTGATGTGAGAAAACGGCACTTCTAAGTCAGTCTCACACGAGTCCGAGACCGAGTGAAGCCTACATGTGGAGCCGAGACCTAGCTGAACGCTAAAAAACATACAAAAAATATGTGATTAACTAAAATTTCTTTCTTGAAAATAATTTGATCCTAAATAACTGTAAAAATATTGAATTAGCATGTACTTTATTTCATTGCGCTATATTGTACTTAAACACAAGGAAACGAACGCATTATAACTTTTTT
This sequence comes from Typopeltis vanoorti, assembly GCF_054136105.1. NCBI lineage: Eukaryota > Metazoa > Arthropoda > Arachnida > Uropygi > Thelyphonidae > Typopeltis > Typopeltis vanoorti. Next base: position 116,587,867 of record NC_143556.1, on the reverse strand, counting down.
ATACATGTCGTAATACGCTTAGCCCGAACTGTTCAAATGCAAGGAAATATTCGACGAAAACAAAACAGTCTATTAAAAAGCGTTTGATCATAAGGAAGCATGTTTAAAAACTATTTAAAGATTTGCCTTACCTGGAATAAGTTGTGCTCACACTTTATAAACAAGCAATTAGTAAGCCATGGGGTATCCAGAAAATCCAAATAAAAAACGATGAAAGACAATCTCTTTTATGGTATTGTGCTTCTGAAAAAATTACATTTCAGATTACTTTATTTTAATTTTGTTACAACAAAGAAATAATCTCGAACTATTTTAGAAATAAGATATTTCTTCGGCGTTTAAGGGCTGTCATCCAATAATTTTTGAATTAGACCCAATAAGAATATTGTTATCTATATATTAAAATTATTATTATTATTATTATTACTATAAATTATTATTATTATTATTACTATAAATTATTATTATTATTATTATTATTATTACTATAAATTATTATTATTATTATTATTATTATTACTATAAATTATTATTATTATTATTATTATTATTATTATTATTATTATTATTATTATTATTATTATTATTATTATTATTATTATTATTATTATTATTATTATAAAGAATGTTGTGTGTAGTGTTAGAATTATAGGGATAACGATAAATGCACCTTTATTATCAAAGTTAAACAAGTACAAGTATTAAAAATCGACGAAATCCTTTTTTTTTGTGATCGTTAACATATAACATTTGGATTCCGACTCGTTACGTTTTAGACTGGGAGTAAAAAAAAAAAAAAAAACTTGATGATTCGCTACTAGGATCCGAGAAATTCTAGCTATAAGTAAATATAAAAGTATAACACTTTTAATGTATAAGTTAATAATAAGTTTAATATAAAAGTAAAACTACTTTTTAAATAACATAACAATAAACAAATCTTATCAAACCGATCGATTTCAAGAGAACAGATTGAAAAAAATTAAAAAAAAACACTGAAGGAATTAATGAATGCATAATATTTCAGCGCTTTCTCACGCCCATATGCTGCTCCTTAATTATGTTCATTTTTGGTGTTTGCGTCTCGCTTTCAAAAGGCACAAAAAACTACTGTTTTGGTAGGCAAGGAGATAATTAACAATGCATAGAAGTTTTTAATTCGTTGAATTATGTAAGATTAGTGACCGAACTTGATAGAAATATTTACAGTCCACAGGGAATTATATTAAAGACACAACATGAGGAAGATATAAATCGAAATATAGCAATGTTTGTCAGCTATATACGATATGGGGGGGGGGGGTCTGGAATGTTCTGATAAACACCTAGAACAAAAATGATATGAAAGCAATTGATATGACCACAGTAAAGAATATCACGAGGATTTAAGAATATAAGTTACCTTCATAACTCTTCTGCTAGTATGTTCCAGATCCCCCTCGTATATGTTTTTCTGTTTATAATAATAAACAGAATATTCTGTTTGACTGTCAGTGCTTAGTCAATAGCGGAAGATATGAAAGTGATTTCGAAGGAATTTCGCTGCGGTTAGAAATTCTTTACAAAAAGTAATTATGTTTACAATTTAGTTATGCAAACTACCAGAACAATATGATGAATTCACTATACGTTTTAATTTAATTATCTCGTTTAAGAAAAATGTCTCAAGAGAAATATAATTGAAAATGTGACGCTATCAACACTGCTACATTAACGACAGTGATCAGAGGAAAATAACGAAGAATTAGCAAGCTACCGTAAGAGAATATTGCTTGTACTGAAAGTAATATGCAAGTTGTAGTAGAAATTTGGATATAAGTAATACTGGCAAATTGTCTCCGAAGAGATGCTTACAGGGGTGAGCATCTCGGAGTAGCAGGAGAGATTAACCATTTCCAAAGCGTGGTCTTGGGCACAGTGTCTCTTACCACAACAGCGACTTTAATTTTCGCTAATCGTTTAATTAGAGAGTTCGAGGTAGTCTTTCCCATTAAAACTGAGTTGGAATTATTGAGTTGGTAAATTTGACTGATTTACCTATTTTGCGAAAAGGAAAAGTGCCGGTGTCATCATGAGACCGGATGACTTACTTTCAGTTAGAAAGCTCCTGTAAAGGTTCCTCGCCTACTGCATTGGATTATGTTCTATTTGTCCTCCTCCCGAAGGATAAATAGCACATAATCTTCCCTACTGCGTTAGGAATGCGTCTTCCATTAGGTGTGCGTCAAGCAGTGTATAAAGCACAGAATAAACAGGATGCTCTCAACTTTGCGCCTCTTTTGTTCTGATAAACTTTGAACTGTAGTCCTGCAGTGACTCTTGATAATCATGTAGCCTTGAGGAGTGACTATGCATATGCTCTTTACGGCAACGCTCCTTCACACAAGTGATGGGATCTTTAGAAGCAACAGCGCCTTCTAACCAAAATGGTCCGAGCGAGAGTATAACAGTATGTACAAACGCACTTGCCTGACAAGCAAACCTCCTGGTTGTGAATCCTCTCGAACCCATGTAAAATATTCTGGAAGGAGTAGCAGAGTGGGAATGATAATCAATTGAATTTTTGAATTAATTCAACTGAATTTTGAACTAAATTTCGAGTGCTATAGTTATCATTTCTTAATTATGTTCATTTTTGGTGTTCATGCCTCACTTTCAGAAGGAAAAAAAAGATACTTTAGCATTTTCTTATAAATCAAATATTATGCAATAAAAATGCATAATATTTTAAGATTTTTAAGACACTTAGTATTTTTTAAGAACTGATCATTTTAGAATCAAATTTAAATTTTCTTTCATATAAACTCAAATATTGAAAGGAATCTGAGGAAAAAAAACTTAAAAGAAGGAAAGAAAGAAAGAAGATATGAGACGATGCTGGACTTTTGAAAGCTCATGACTTTAAGTAATCCAAATATATTAACAATTATTATTAAGAGAGTATCGAAAACGTGTAGCTAAATCACTTTTAAAGATGCAGATTCAATAAAAATTAAATCGCATCTGCTTTGCAATCACTATTTACATTATAAAAGAGAAAGATCAAATGTAATCTTCATGCTATAAATAATAACTTATCTGATGTGAGTGATCTAATCTCACTTCCTATCTGTGATCTTAATTAAGGATGAAAACTTTGAACCTTCAAACTCAATAACCTGGCCATTCGTGTAGAAATTAGTGAGCTAAGTGTAAGTTCACTATCTAACAGCACAAACTTTAAGACACATAACATATGGTCAAATAGCTAATAAAAAGAACGTCTGTCCTTATGGTTGGCCTTTCTAATATCATTTACTTCAGCTCTAGACTAACATTTCACACGGATCGATATTTGGAAAAAATATATTCACAACTGTCAAGATGTTCATGAAGGTGACGCTGTCCAACTGCTTTCCAAAAAAAAAAAAAATAATTAAAAAGTTTGTCTCATATCCATCCATCCATCCATTAGAGTTAGTAGCTGAACATTATTTGGTGACTAGTATTCAATCATGTATTATAATTCTAAGGATAGGATTGGCTGGAATTATGGAAAAAGAAATTGAAGCTATGAGAAGGGTAATTTGTTTTGTCAATTGCTCATAATTTTCTGGTCGTTTTTACAGGAAGAAACATCAAAATGTGTGGAAGGAAACATCTGTCCTGTCCATTACTTATCAGTACGGATAACTCACCTTCTAACGTAAAGCCAATACTTATGCGTCCCAAGCAGTTTTCAACCCATCTGGAACGCAAAATAAATTATATAAATTCAAATGTAATTTTATAAATTATAAATAACTTGATAATTATAAATTTATTAATTAAGTATAAATTAAATTTGCCGGCAAAGGTTGGTCGATTGGTAGAGCCTGTGCTACTAATGGCTCAGTTAAGTAAGTTTGAGCGCGGTTAGTAGTTGGAAGGGGTACAATCGTTCGATGCTGTTGGCACACTCTCCCTCGATGACTCTTTGAACTCCCTGGAGGTGTCAAATAATAATAATAATTACATAATTCATACAAATCGATTAATACATGATTCTAGAGATCTCGATGTATACTTTTCATTTATATAAATCTTCTCTTCGTTTCTTTCTTCTTATAAATCTTCTTTTTTGTGTCATTTAATTTAATTTGTAATTCATATTTTATGTCTTCACTTCGTATATTAGACATGCTTCTACATGCTTATACTGTTCTTCAAATTTATTTTTGCTTTTTTCACTCTATTCATATTTCTGAACAATACGATATTGCTATACTGTTATGATATTTGCGAGTAAGTGCGTTTGTTTTGTTGTTTCTTATATTACTACACTTTGCTTGAAAATAGTGTAATTTATTATCTACGTCATTATTAATCTCAAATTCGCTATTTTAAATTTAAATTCATTATGAATATCAGTCAAAACCAATGAAGTATCCTTATTAGTACAATATTACTTGTTTGGTTTCCAATTAAGTGAGTTTGCATGGGTTATTTACACCAGAATACTTATAGTTGTATTTCCGTGAATGAAAATGATAAACCTACCTCTAAACGTTTCTTTTACTTATTTTTGAACATCTATTTATTTTAAAATGGTGATTGACTTTTATTAATGAATTTAATATGGGAAGCTTAACTTTCATGTGATAAAGCTTTCGAGTTTCAACGATCAGGGTTTCATTACTGTAGTAGTACATTCATTAATATTTATGAGAACTGTTGTCATATAAGCAACTTAATACTTGATTGTATTAAACTAATTAATATAATTGATTTAATGCGATTAGGTATCAATTTTAATAGAATTAATTACATTAATTGTAGTATGCTAGTTGAATTGTGCTAAATATTTATTTGTATATAGAAACTGTTTTGGACAACTCGTGGTATATTATATTCCAGAATTTTTGTCTGGTGACTTAGTCAGAGGATTTTCCCCAATAACTTATTAATGTCAATAAATTCTATAAATTTAGTCTCCGTTTTCCTTGATTTTTGCAGAATCCAGTCAGTTTCTTAATAAAAAATCAGCAACATTGGCAAATATTTTATATAAAATCGTGTGGCATAATTTTCAAGCAGTATTCAATAAATTAATACCATTGTGATTTCCACAGAAATTTCCGTCTCCATTCTTAAAAAATTGATAATATTTTTCTTTTTTTTTCCATTCTGTGTCACTGCAGTATTTCAACAGCTATTTAAACAGATTTATGAATTTTACTTCAACATGGATATGACAATATTTAATTAACGATTACGAATTCCACCTGTGAATGTTTATAAATTCACAGGCGAAATTAATAAACATTCACACTTTCATATTTTATGTTGCAGATAACGTTTTTCCAGTTCTCCAATCTCCGATAATTATATGCTTATGAACCAAATAATTTGCTTATAATTCTTATAATCCCATTCTTCTTTTGGGATTCTTGATTCTGCTTATGTTTTGAAGTGCATGCAGTCGTTTTTTCAACATTAATTGAATAAATGTATCTCAAAAATCTTGGGTGAAGAGAACTTTGATAATATTTCTTTTAGTTTTTTTTTACAAGCTAATGATTCCGTTAGTTTTTTTTTTTTTTTTTTTGTCTCAGGTTTAGCTAGTAATATTATGTATGGCTGCTGATAATTCGTCATTTTCATTTTTGAATTCGTTGTTTTATTTTCGGAGAACTTCTTCTCATTTACAAGCTTCTTGATTGGTCAAGAAATATGAAATAATGTCGACACGGAAATTTTCTACCCCGTATATTTTTATATCAACGATATTCAACACTGTGTCTGTGAACAGGTTTTTTAATCTTAATTAGAGAGGCATTTAGCAATAATGTATAAGAAATTATACAAATGAAAAAATGTGTGTGTGTGTGTGTGTGTATATATATATATATATATATAATTGTTAATGGTATAATCCCCCCCCCCTCTCTCTCTCTCTCTCGATGAGTCTATAACTCCAGGGGTATTGATGTAATAATATTTTTTTTAACACAGTTTATTATCTTTCAAAGAAATTATATGAGTGTAGGGGACATTTTGTTACATGCTATTAAAATTATTATGATTAGGACAATGTAATATTATAATTAATGTTAAAATTAATAGTAATCGTAAAAGAAAGAATTTACAGTTACGTTTTACATTAAAACAGATAGTTATTTGTAAAATATTTAACTGTAAAATTAAAATTACATTTTAATTTTACAATTCATTTTTATTCACAATTCACATTAACAATTACTTTTTATTAACATGCAATAGATAATATCATATGCATTCATTTCACTTTTCACAATAATTAATTAAAATAATAAAAAAAAAAGATCGACAGCAACAATGAACAATGAGACATTACAATTCTGTACCATGTAACCATGAGTACAATTCGGTATATCTCTTTGCTTTCACTTATCATTACCTCTCAGAGAATGATATATATTTTATAATATTTAGGCAACAGTGCTATAGATTCTCATGTTACATTCAATTTTAATATCTTTATAATTACGTAATGTGGAATTCATATAACAGAATAATAACCATCACAGTAATCGTTCGCCAATACAGTTCAGTTACAAAAGGTAGTTGATATACTGAATTGTACATATTATATATATATATATATAACACATATTATATCTATATATATATATGAAGATGAAGGAAGTTTTTTACCTTGGGTATAATATATGTTAAAGATACCAAGCTATTTTAAACCTGGTTTTACTCCATTTCCCAAGTAAGCAAACAGACAAATACGTCAAGTTTGCGCCTGCACGTAGTGTGAGTCTAACTGACCCTCAAGGTAGTGCAAGTCTAGGCAACTCGTGGTAAAAAAATGGAATAAGCTGTGATCACTATTCTTAATATTTATTCTTAATGCAAAGCCCATCTCCTTTATGAGCTGTATGATGCTATGCATTAAAGGCAAGGGGGCCACTACCCAGACCGGTTTCGACCTTTATTGAGGTCTCATCAGTCGGAGCCAGGCTAGAAATACTAAGGTTAAGTAATACAGAGCTTATAAGGGTAAATTTGTATTAAGGGTAAATATTAAGAATAGTGATCAGAGCTTATTCCATCTTTACCACGAGTTGCCTAGACTTGTACTACTTTACAGGTCACTTAGACTTGTACTACGTGCAGGCGAAACTTGACATAATTGTCTGTTTGCTTACTTGGGAAATGGAGTAAAACCAGGTTTGAAATAGCTTGGCATCTTTCGAAATATCAGTACCAGGAGATAGTCGGATTGACGACAAAGAAAATGAAAAAATTACAAAATATCGCGATTTGCAAATCGAAATTGAACGAATCCGGCAAAAGAAAACGAAAGTTGTTCCCATAATAATAGGTGCTTTAGGCGCCATCCCAAAAACATTGAAAAAACATCTAGAAGCACTCGAGTTAGATGGATTAAAAATTGGGCAGCTGCAAAAGGCCGCTTTATTCGGGCAAACTTTCATTTTCAGAAAGTATTTTCATAACTCATAGGCCCTTGGGTAGGGCTCGAATTAGTGGAATATAACCTTATCAACTTTACCTATAGAAGTTGCTGCAAGGTGTTTTTATTTTGAATATGAATCTCTGGAGGAGATATAGATGTAAATAACTTTTTTACCTTGGGAATAATGTATATTAGGGTTACAAAGTAATTTTATAAACTTGGTTATTTTATTCCTAATCCCAAGTAAGCAAACAGAAGGCTCTGTATTACTAAAACCCTTGGTATTTAGGGTCTAGCTGCTCACTGAGGAGACCTCAAAAAAGGGTGAAACCGGTCTGGGTAGTGACCCCACCCCATAATGTATTACAGTATACATCTCTTAGTGAGATGTGCTTTACATTATGGAAAATACTAAGAATAGCGATCAGAGCTTTACCCACCTTTACAATGAGTTGCCCTGGTAGACTTGAACTACGTTCAGGTGCAAACTTAACTATTTGCTTACTTGGGATTAGGAGTAAAATAACTAAGTTTATAAAATTACTTGGTAACCCTAATATACATTATTCCCAAGGTAAAAAAACTTATTTACATATATATATATATATATATATATATATATATATATATATATATATATATATATATATATATATATATATATATATATATATAAATTTCCCCTTTTTTATTTGAAAAATGTTATCTTTATCATACGGCTATTTATATTTAGACTATTCACATATTATATTTTTGGTTTAGTACAGAATATTATGTAATAACAATAACAACAATAATAATAATTATCATCCCTATTATTATTATTATTATTATTGTTATTATTATTATTATTATTATTATTATTATTCAAAGGACATCTTACATGTGAGAGCAGATCAAAGACTCTGGAGGTAGGGTATATATAGTTTGAATATACTAAATATACTTTGAAAGGCTTTTGAATGAAGAAAATGCAAGGACTTAGAGAGAAGAGGGGCAGCCTTATGAGGGGATGGTGCAGAACATTAGTAGAGTGAAAGTGAAGGAGGCCATAAAGAGGATGAAGACAGGAACTGACAGGAACCCAGTGGAGGCATGGAAGGCACTGGGGGAAGAGGGAATTAACCTGTTGTGGGACCTATTAATAAAAGTTTGTAAACAGGAAAATATACCCGAGGAATGGAGGGAAAGTACTCTTGTCCCCATCTAAAAGGATAAAAGGGATGCACATGACTATAAGAATTACAGAGGAATAAATTTGATGTCCCACACAATGAAAATTCTAGAAAGGATTCTTGATGGAAGATTGAGGATGGAGCTGGCGATTGCAAAGGAGAAATTTGGCTTCATGCCTGGTCGACAGATGATATCTTTGGGTTACGGCAGATGATCTGGAGAAAGCGTATGATAGAGTGCCAACGCAAGAAGTCTGAAGGTGTCTGAGGGAGAAGGCAGTACCGGAGAAATATCAGGTTGGAGCAGGAGATGTACAGAAATGTGAAGACAAGAGTTCGAACCTGCCTGGGAGAGACAGAAAGTTTTCAAGTGACAGTTGGCTTGCATCAGGGGTCAGCATTAAGTCCTTTTCTGTTTAATATTGTGATGGAGGTGGTGGCAGAGGGGACAGAAGACGCGCCATGGACTATGTTGTATGCGGATGACATCGCGTTGTGTGCAGAATCAAGAGAAGAAGTGGCAGCTAAACTGGAAAGTTGGAGGAAAGTACTGAAAGAGGGAGGTATGAGACTGAGCAGAAGTAAGACAGAGTATATGTGTTGTAAAGTGGATGGCAGCCAGGAGACAGATCTGGAGTTTGGAAGGAAATGTCATCAGGAAGGTCAGTGACTTTAGATATTTAGATTCAACAGTGAAAGAGGATGGAGAGGCTGAGAAGGAAGTGGGATACAGGATACCAGCAGGATGGAGGAACTGGAGAGAGATGACAGGAGTGCTATGCGATAAGAGGGTGGCGAACAATCTAAAAGGCAAAATCTACAGGACAGTAGTGAGACCAGCTATGACGTATGCTATGGAAACTGTGGCCCTGAGGTAAAATAACAATCAACAGAATGGTGGTAGCAGAGATGAGAATGCTTAGGTGGATGTGTGGTGTGACCAGAAAGGATCGTCTGAGAAGTGACTATGTAAGGGGAACGGTGAAAGATACGAACTTAGAAGCAAAGATACAGGAGTAAATATTGCTATGGTTTGGTCATGTGATGAGGAGGGAGGACGAGTATGTGGGAAGAAAGGTGATGCAGATAGATGTGCAGGGGAGGAGGAAGCACGGGAGGCCAAAGTAGAGATGGAGGGAGATGTTGTGGGAGGACTTGAGGATAAAGAACTTGGATATGGCTACAGTCCAGGACAGGAGGATGTGGAGGAGAACTCACTACAAACAGCGATCCTACTTAAGTGGGACAAGCTGCAGAAGAAGAAGCTCATCCCTATTATTATCGGTTAAAGTATTGTGACTTTGGAGTTAATTGTAGTGATTGGCTAATGAGGATTATTTGATTAAGCCATGCTAATCCCACTTACTTCGAAGCTAGTATTAGCTTTTATAAATAGAGTGGGATTAGCATACCCTATTTATGTTTGGTATTTTTTACTGGGTGAAAAGAAGGCGTTGTGTTGGATGCTGGTGGTTTGTTAAGTGAAAAAGAGGTGTGAGTGTTGTATGAATTGTGTTGGTGTAGCTTCCACAGTTCGTATTTTAATTATCTGTAATTGTCTATGTGTTGTAAATTTTGTGGTAGGGTGTTGAGTAGTGTGGGTAGAAATGTGATCTCACTGCAGAACTCTATTTTAATTATCTGTAATTGTCTATGTGTTGTAATTTTTATGGTAGGGTGTTGAATAGTGTGGGTAGGAAATGTGATCTCACTGCAGAACTCTATGAGTTGTTGAAGGAACTTGGGGTGTAAAGAGTTGTGGTGGACCATGTTATGCGATATGTGTCTCTGTTGTTACGATAGGTGTTCTTCAAGTAATTTCTTAGTTACATTATATAGTGTTTTAGATTTTGTATGCTCAGAATTTTGTGCCTCGCCATATAGGGTTCGGTTATTGGCTATTCTATGTGTGGCCTCCAAATCACTCTTGAAATAATTTTCCGATGTAATGTGTCTATTTTCGCTAGATGGCTGTTTTATGTGTTAGCATAGATTGTTATGCCATACCTGAGTAGAGATTCGCAGATACTGTGATATAGAAGTTTTCTTAAGTTATATAGAATCATATCTTTTACCTGGAAACGTTTTGCTGCAATGATGCGGAGTTTAGTATGTAGGTATTCTATATGTTTTGTCCATTTGTAGTGGCAATCTATGTAAAGGCCAAGGTATTTTGCGTGTGTTACGGGTGTGATTTTGGGACATTGGCAGCTATTTTTGTTGTTAATGCAGTAGTATATGTGATAGTGTAATAATAATAATACCTTTTTTCTGTTTCACTGTAATACACTTATTACGGTTTGCTTTCCTTGTTGAGATGGCATATCTCATAAAACCTAAATGACACCGTTCTTCTGTGCAGAATGACGATGGGTGATTCTGCATATAGATGTCATTCAGTATTTGCTTTCTTTATGCTTGGCATAAGTTGTATTGGAAAGATAGACTACAACAAGCATAAAAGCTGGCGATCTCCTTTCGAGTATAAGTGTAATCTTCTAAATCAAATAGTTAAGCATTCATTAAGCCTCAGTAATATTGCTGTGTGTTCCTGGCCAATTACGATAATGTCATTTATGTATTATTTGTATGCGAAACTTACTAACAATAAGCCATGTATGGTCTGAGGCATTGTTTTCTAGAGATTAACCAAAAATCATTCGTGTTACTTCAACGTTATATTTATTTTTATGTTTATTGCTCAATAACACTGACTCCGAAGAAGCTATTAACAGAAAGACAGAAACTGCATTTCGATCTGAAAAATTCCCTGCACACTTACTTCATTTATATCAGAAGAAATGCTAATTTCATATAAGAAATGAGCAAGCCGTTTTCTAGGTTACTAGTACTATCTTCTTGAGGTTTTGTAGTTTATTTTCTTTTATTTCTCTCGGTTATTATGTTTTTCATATTGCATGAATTGCTATATATGAACATTCCAGATTGATGAAGATCAGTGTGGCCAAAACGGAAAAATTTGTAATCTCAAGACAACCATCCCAGTGCACTCTACATGTGAGTGGAGTTCCACTGAGGCAGGTGGAGAAGTTTAAATACTTTGGGTCCATATTCACGAGTGATGGAAAGTGGAACGTAGAGCTAGATACTCGAATTGGCTCAGCAAGCGCAATATTGCGGAGCTTGGCCGTTCGGTAGTATTGAAGCGGGAGTTAAGTCAGAAGGCAAAGCTGGCTGTCTTCAATATAGTCTATGTCACCATCCTCACTATGGTCATGAAAGCTGGGTAATGACCGAAGTAATGCGGACACGAATGCAAGAGGCTGAAATGAAGTTCCTTTGAGGGATTGCGGGGTTGACAAGACTTGACAGAGTCAGAAGCTGCAATTCGGGAAACCCTCAATACCCAACCGCTGCTTCTCCGTGTTGAGAGATCACAATCACGATGGTACTGGCACCTGGTCAGAATGCCACAAGAGATGCTCCCCAGCAGCCCCTCTTTGCCAAGCTAGAGGGTGGGAGGCCACATGGAAGGCCAAGGACTCGCTGGATAGATTATATCCAAAACCTTGGGCGGACACGTCTGGGAGTCCCACCAGAACACCTGAGCTTGGTGGCTGAGGATCTTGACCATTGGTAGTCCCTCTTGCATCTGTTGTCCCCTGTTCCAACAACCCAATTAGGAAAGGTGGGCCTCGAAGATGGATGGATGGAACATTCCAGAATAATGGTGTGAGCAACATCATTACAGCTACAAACTGTTGCGTTACTTATTCATCGGGGAGGGGGAGTTCATACCACTAACCATCTTGAGAGCACACACGCTCACTTAAAAATATATCATATAAAACCCCATGACCATAACTACTTAGAATTGTTTCAACCATAATTACTTCCATGAAGCGTCAAAAACAAAGTCTTGGCAGACAGCTTCATCCTAAATCTGTTGAATTTTAAATGCATCTATTTTTTGGATAGCGCTCTGTTTGGGGGGGGGGGGGGAGTCGTCTGTTGATTTAGTTCCTAATCGCATTGCAATCTCCTGTAATTATCTCATACTCATTCTTTATTGCAATTGCACCTGCCTTTTTTTAAGTAGTACAATGTCTTCTCTCAGTTTGTCCTTCCTTCTGCGATATATTTAATTATCTTATTTATTACTGCTATATTCATCTTCTGTTTTAACCCTTTATTCATTTGTACTTTTTTCCTGGTCAAACTAATAACATTCCAGCTGATGACACTGTTATCCCAAATACGTCGGAATTGTTTACCCTGAGAAAGAGGGTTAGAAAGAGCTGACCAAGTGTTCTTTCCTTCAATCTCACCTGCTATTTTCACCCGCTTCTTAGTGTGCCTATGTTTTTAATAGAGGAGATTAATAATCTTGCTGAACTCCTTGTCCTAGAAGACTAGCAGAGGTGGGGGAAGGTTATCGTCTCACAATTGGCATTCTTTTTCAAAAAAAAAAAAAAAAAAAAAGAAATGCCAACATTTCTCATAACGTCAGTGTACATTTTTGAATAGAAGCAGTGATGTTCTCTCTTAATGATTTATGCCTTTACAAACTGTTTCATGTATTCGTAACTGTAGATAAACTATAGCCAGTTTTCTTTAAAAAAATAGTAAAAATAAAAAAATTTCTAGATATGTGAAGAGCCAAAGGCTTCAATTCGGCGACATATAACTTGTTTAAGTTAAGGGATATTACATCCCATATAGTTTCTTAGCCGAATAAGAAACTCAAAGAGTTTCATGCCGAATATAGTAAAAACTATATATAAAGTTCGGCGATTCCAAGCGTAAGCAAATACCTTGATACTGCAGCACTGATCCCAAAGGGTAGTGCAAGCTGGGGAAACTCGTGGTAGAGGTGGAGCGAGCTCCGATCACTATTCTTGATATTTGCCCATAATGTGAACATGGCTCCTAGGAACTGTATTTTTGTTCACATTATGAGAGAAGGTCACTACCCAAACCGGTTTCGACCTTTATTGAGGTCTCATCAGTGAGTAGCCAGACCTAGTTAATATCAAGTTTGTAGCGAACAGAACTTGTACCCCTACTACGAGTAAAAAATTTCATTGTGCTGTTAAATAAAATATTATTTTTTATTGACGAATTTATGTTGCAGCTATTGCACCCCAGCAAATACAATTACATAAATTACTAAATTCGTACAAATAAATAATATATATTCGTATAAATATATATATAATAAATAATACATTAAGAATAAACACCGTATGAATAATTATTTTTTGAATAATTGTGAATAATGTTTGAACTTTTTGAATAATTATTTTTAGCAAACTATTAAACGAAATTGAGATATTTACGTCTTCGGGGTTAAATTTTAATTTAATTCCCCTCCTTTCATAAAAAAAGGGAAGGAGAGAGAAAAGTATGACGCTTCAGAATAAATAGACTGCAATTTAATTTGAACACCTTGATGCAACTATTCTCATATGAGAATAGTTGCAGCTATTCTCATACGTAGACGAAAAGTTTGCTTTCATGAATATGATGTGTATCAATATTTATTGCCGAAAGCAAGTTCATTTATTATTTGTAAAAATGAGCCTTTACCGAACTCTTTGCTTTGTGTGATGTACGTAAAAATAAAATGAAAAACAACACAGTTAACTGAATATTTTCATTGCAATTTGTTTTCGCTATTATTTTGATAAATGTATGAAATTGTAAATTCAAATAGCAATTTATGGAAGGAGAAATACATATATTCATATGTTAGAGCTCAATTGACAAATTAATGTGAATTTACTAGGAAACTTCAAAAGATGCTTCGCAAACTAATCGGATTTATGAGATATGAAATCTGTTTAAAGTTTCATAATGAAAAAAAAATCTTATTTGACTCTGATGTATGGATTGTTATAATTATCCCTTCTTAAACAGCTTTTAATTCAGAATGAAGTAGTGAAGTATTTTAGGATTCTCTTTAATAATTAACTAGTGATGCTTAATTATGTCTGTTTCAACTTACAAGTAATGTTACAGTGATCGATAAAATATTCCCGTCTTAGTTTCTTCTAAGAAAAGTAACATAAGTTTTGATTTTCCCTCGACTCTTTTGACATATGAAAAATCGGCGAAGCAAAGGTTTTCAGAAGCAGAAATTTTCTTGCATGAAGGGGAAGAGAAGAAAACTCTCTCTTTTCATTTCTCATAGTGAGAATCTAAACAAAACTGCTGGTCGTTTCTGGCAGAGTCTAAAGTATCGTGTTTGTTATTAAAGCGTTATGCATATAAAATATGCATTCCTTAGTTCACTTTTCATTATCCTTCTTACTTTTTTCTCTTCTTTTAAAGCTTAAGCTTGTTACGTTGATAATATTTAGAAATAGTCTGTCCAACTTTTCTTCGGTCTGCCAATTGATTTTTTCGTTTCCAGTGTCTTACAACTTTAAACTATTCTTTCTGAGTTCATATTTTATTAAAATTCCCTTTGCATTCTAATCTCTAGATATCCATTCATTCATTGGATGTAAATACATTCTTTGTATTTTGTATTTTATTTTGCGAACTATGATAGCGGTCCCATTTCGCGCGTTTCATTTATTTGTATTTTTCATGGTTCTGTTCTTGTTTCACATCATGCATGTGAAACAAAAATAGGCCAATTAAAAAATAATAATCAGGCTACCGATGTATAGATTTTTACTTGTTGTTGTTTTTTTCTTCGTCGTTTTTTACAGTTTTCCTGGAAGTTAAATTCAGAAATCTTAATGTCTTATTGGCTTTTAGAGGTTATCCATTATGTTTTCGTATATTTTACATTTAGTTCCTATTTACCACTTATTAGTTCTTTTGCATCACTATTGTTTTCATTCTCTCTCTCTACATTTTCAAATAAAGCTTATTGCTTTTAGAAACAATTTACTACATATATGAAGTAATGAATTGCTTCATTAACTGCAATTAATACTATATCACCTGTATATCCAACCAACTTCTAAGTTTAAATCCTCCTTTTTTATATATTTTTATTCCATTCCATTCAGTATCTATTTAATAAACTATATTATTATTTTTTCCATATTTATGTTAAATAGAGATGAACTTAAAAGATTATTCTTATGTGATTCCATTTCTTATAGATTCTATCTTCGTATTTATATGGAGATATTTTATTATGCACCACGCACACACAAACATTATATATTATATATGTTTGTTATATATACATATATACATATGTATAATATATATATATATATATATATATATATATATATAATTTAACATTATGTATATATATATATATATATATATATATATATATATATATATATATATATATATATATATATATATATATATATATAAAGCAGTGTCCTGGGTTCGATTCTCGTCGCTGACGTGAGGAGCTTAAGGATTTTTCTCAGACATAGCCAAGTTATCCGGTCTTGGGCGTAGATCGCATGGTTTTCTGCCCAGTTTATCTGGGTTTTTTCCCTCCCGAAAGCAGGCAAACCGGCCCCGTGAAACACGCATCTGCAGACATAGGACACACCGGGAAACATAGGGCTAGCCACCTTATCCTCGGGACGGGTACTGTTTAGAAGGGAGGATAGCCCTTCTAAGCCGTAACAGGCCACTAGGCCTATACATGAATGGAAGAAGAAGATTTTATGATTTTAAATTATCTAATCGTAAACACTCTTAAACGTGAAACGCCACTTTATCTGTAAAGTCATCTATTCATTCACAGAAGTTTCCTGCGAATGAATTTGGAATGACTAACAAATAACAATTCCATAGTCATTCCAAATTCATTCGCAGGAAACTTCTGTGAATGAATAGATGACTTTACATCTATTCATTCTCTCTGTCCTCCTAGTGTGAGGAGGACAGAGAGAAAATTACTGATAAGGTTATTGAAAGTGCTAAGTTTGTACTTGGAAGCGGAGTTAAGATCTCTCTGGAGTTCACCTAAATGTAATTTAGGTGAACTCCAAAGCGTTGCAGATGCCTTAACGTGTCAATTTCACAAAATGGATTAGAATTCCCTGTCTTGTCTAAGTTAAACTGAACTTAATTCTTAAAATAATGAAAAAGGCTGTGAATATATGTAATATATACTGATATTATTTCAATACATATTCATTTTGGATAGAAGTGTATTTTATATGTCCATCTAATTAGCTTAAAAGACATGTTACACGTCTATGCTAACAACAGAGTTGCTACTCGTATGTGTAGCTGATTGACATACTGTATGTACGTAATGTGTAAATAAAAAAGATAAATATAAACATAGGAGTAAATATAAAATGGGATTCTTCATTTCTCTATTAAAACGAAAGTGGAGTACATCTAATTGTACAAGTGGTTTATAGGCATATCCTAGCTACTCTTTCACGTAGTTTCTATGTTTGCTAAGGCAAAGGGCCAGTAAACACATCGTGTTCTGTTGCCTCAGCCATTGTCTGATCTCCCTTCAGATCATTCCATTAGAAGAGAAGCTTCGATTTATGCGGATTATTGTGATTTATTTTGTTTGTTTATCGCTATCCGCAATATGAAGGCAATCAGCAGCAATACTGCGATCAGGTTATTCGTAATCTGAATAACCCGATTGTTCATTACAAACCAAAGGAGTAAATACTTACTTTACGTACTAGTTCCATAATCAACTGTGAAATTAAGCGGTGTACATTGACTGCCGAATATCTCATATATCATATACGTATAGCATAATATTCGTTTAATGAATATGTAAAAAGTTATATTTTCTCAAATCTATGAAAGCTTCCTCTAATATGTAATGTAAAGACAACTGTTAAGCATTGCTGATATTTTGTATGCCAAACCTCTAATTTTCAGGTCACATTTTGACTTCAAAGAGTGAATGACACTCAATATTTTTGATCTTTTTGAAGAGGAGATAATAGGTTGAATAGGCAGTCAAAATTCCTAAAGGCGAAAAAATATTCTCGTTAACAAAGATTAAATATAAGTTAACTGAAAACACTAATGACCGAACTACTAGATCATAGGAAACTCGCAATCTTTAATAAAATGTATATTTGAAAAAAAAAAGAAAAAAAAAGAATATATATACATGTATTATATATATATATATATATATATATATTAGGGTTATTAGGGTTACCAAGTAATATTATATTATAAGCTTGGTTATTTAACTCCTAATTCCAAGTATGCAAACAAATAAGTTTGCGCCTGAAACATAGTTCAAGTCTAAAGATGGTACAACACCAGGGAAGCTCTGATCACTGTTCTTAGGTGTAAAGGTGGGTAAAGGTCTGATCACTATTCTTAGTATTTTGTATGCCAAAACTCTACTTTTCAGGTCACATTTTGACTTCAAAGTGTGAACCCACCTTTACAATGACACTCAATATTTTTGATCTTTTTGAGTTAAATAACCAAGCTTATAATATAATATTACTTGGTAACCCTAATAAGCCTAATATACAATATCCCCAAGTTAAAAAATTAATTTCATCTATATCTCCTCCAGAGATTCTTATTAACAATAAAAATACCTTGTTGCAACTTGTATAAGTAAAGTTGATAAGGCTCTGTATTGCTAAAACCTTGGTATTTAGGGTCTAGCTACTCACTGAGGAGACCTCAAAAAAGGTTGAAACCGGTCTGGGTAGTGACCCCACCCATAATGTATTGCAGTATACATCTTTCAGTGAGATGTGCTTTACATTATGGAAAATACTAAGAATAGTGATCAGAGCTTTATCCACCTTTACAATGAGTTGCCCTGGTGTTGTACCATCTTTAGATTTGAACTATGTTTCAGGCGCAAACTTATTTGTTTGCTTACTTCGGATTAGGAGTTAAATAACCAAGCTTATAATATAATATTACTTGGTAATATTATATAATATAATATAATATTATATATATAATATATAATATTAATATAACATTATATATATATATATATATATATATATATATATATATATATATATTTTTTTTTTTTTTTTTTTTTTTTTTTTTTTGATATATATATAATAACATAAAATAACTTTCCCACTTTGGAGGCATCTGCAGTTAAAACCAATAAACGGAATGAGACCAAATTTTATATTGAGATTTTTGAAGGCATAAGGAGATGATTTCCGCAAAAAAAAAGATTTATTACCAAAAGTCGGCGATAGGGGAAATTTTGGTGCTGGCGGAGCCGAAAACAAGCAGAAATTACATTAAAGGCAGATAAAATGGAATAATAACATTTCGACGGTGTAAGCGACAGTCGCGTCACTCATTCCAGCTGGATATATGGGGCATTACGATGATAATAAGAATAAGAATAATTAAACTAAAACAACATGTGAGAGAGACAGAAATTAATGTAGTGATTGAACTCACAGGAAATAATGTTTTTTCATCAGAATCAGGGTCACAGCTGACATAGAACCTGTACGCAGGTTATGAAGCCTTCTAAATTCCCGAAGAGCCGCTACGGCATCGCACTGTTTAAGGTAAAATAACTTAACAAGTAAAGCACGCTGAGGCAAGGTAGGATGCATATTGAGCACAATTCGTCAGTCATTCGAATAACTGAATCTGAACATTTCCAATCCCTTTTTAAGTGGAATTGGTGGCGCTGCTGTCACGTACGCACAGTAAAATATGCATAATCCTTTTACCTGCTTTTACCGCAAATATTTGACTGTTTCCGGCTCCGACAGCGCCAAAATTTCCCCTATCGCCGACTTTTGGTACTAAATCTTTTTTTCGTCTTTTCATCTGGTCTCATTCCGTTCATTGGTTTTAGCTACAGCTGCTTCCAAAGAAGGAAAGTTATTTTATGGCCACCCTGTACTATTATGATTCATAATGTGAATAATCCGATCGGTATTGGTAGCATTCCAAAAGAGTGAACACCTAATTTAAGCAGCTGTTTGCAAGTAACATCAGAAGCATATGACTGTGATATTATTAAAGAAATGTAGCCGTTTCCATTTGACATCTAATATTGATTAGAATTGTGTATTGCAAATGACACCTGCAAGAAGACAATTCAGATCTTTCTAAAACTACTGGAAGACACAAAAGTCAATCACTATATGGAATAAAATGATAGTAAATAATCACGTAACGAATAAGCTCATAAAAATACTACGTACGCTTAAAAGATTATATTCGTCTTCCTACAAAAGAAGCGATAAACATCTAATGAAAATTACCATATACTTTATTCAAGTAATGCATATTTATTTAAATCCCATCGTGTCTAGTAGCTGATTAACAGCCATGGAATTCTCAAAGTTACACGTTTATAATCGCCTCTTCCTATGCGTGAGGTGACTCAAAAGGCCCGATTCACATGACGTGCAAGACAAATGATAAGTGCAATTGTATGGTTAAAGCCGCACGTTGTAGGTAACACGTCGTATTAATGTATTAGAACAGGTTTTTAATCAAAATTACTCTTACCAGTAATTTGGATTAAAAATTTGGATCGAACTCTTTTGATATTTGACAAAGCAGCAATGTTGAGCATTGAGTTATTCGAGCAATCATATTGAATTTTAAATACGCAGCGAACGGAATATGTTGTCAGTTAAGCCGATGATGCATTTAGTATACCTGGAGAGAATGATAATTCAAACAATGCATATTAGACACACTAATACAGTGTCACAATACGAAAACTCACTCGAAAATGTTCGTGGTTCATGCATCACTAATTAAAAAAAAAAGAAGCCTTACACTAAATCTACACACTGTACTCACTGACTGATACCCTTCCCTGCATAGATTTGCTGAAGAAGTCATAAAGCAAAAACCAAATAAAGAAAAGGCGGCATATCCTTAAGAGCAGCGGCTCTTGATATGCGCTGTTCGGATGAGATGCGCTGCAAACAATAATTTAGCCGCTAATGGAAGTTCTTTGTCAGTGGAGAGACTTACGGTGCTCTCCATCATAATACGATAGACTTCAGATACGTTGCTCTACGAGAATAATCCTCATCCAACCGCTACTCTAGGAAAAGAAATATTATTAGAAGTTGTGTATACTTTCATATCCCAAGGCAAACTAGTTTCGTGGCAAAAGCATTCTTGTGCAACCAAAGACGCGGCGATGAGAAAAGAAAAACATTGAAATTTCATTCGGACGAAATTACTTCTGGTAGCTGACATGCATCCTATTGCTTAGTTAACAAACTACTAATTAATGCATTTGTTTACTTATTTATTTAATAAATGTTAAACTTTTAGTAATTAGCTTTTAAAGAAATGAATCGAAAATAACAAACTGTCTATAAAAATATAAATTAAAGCAGGCAGCAATTATTGTAGCAACATACGATTTTTGATTGTTTAGGCTCGTCTTATTTCGCCTTTACATTAGATAATAAAGAAAGAATCTCGCTAATTATGCTAAACGAACCATACGTACGAGAGCAGAATAAGAATGCATTTTTAAAACTCAGACAATACTTAATTAGCTGTGTTCATCTCGGGGAAGGAGAAACATTGTGTATCAGTCTGTTCCCGTTACTGATTTTTCGCATACGAGTATTTTATCACCTTCAGTTACGATTCAGAGAAAGGAACCTGAGATTCACTGGACTTCTGCAACAGGAATTTGGTGTAGAATTAATAAAAGCTTTGTTGAACAAATGAAAGAGATGGCTATGATAAAAAAAAGTCAGGAATTTGCTTACCGAACATTATTAAAAGAATTATTCGGTAGAGTTGATGATGGATCGCACGACAGTGTTTTCCTTTTTCAGAAAACTTTGATGAAGATAATATTGGTATTCTTACTAATCTGTACGCTGATTAATAAATTCTTTAAGGTTCGACGTACCTCAATGCAAA
This sequence comes from Typopeltis vanoorti, assembly GCF_054136105.1. Lineage (NCBI taxonomy): Eukaryota > Metazoa > Arthropoda > Arachnida > Uropygi > Thelyphonidae > Typopeltis > Typopeltis vanoorti. The sequence continues at coordinate 116,566,462 of NC_143556.1, read as the reverse complement.
GCAGATTTGTTGTTTAATATTTCGCTTCTCGTTTTATGAGTGTATATATGAGTATAAACAAGATAAACTCCTTATTCAAGAAAAACACTTCAAATCATAATCCAATATCGCACTTCAAAGTAATATTTATTAACTCGACACCAAGATTATGTTTACCACAATAATTGCTGCCTGCAAAAATATAGAAAATAATTCTATATAAAGCAAACATTTGTTTTAAATAATTGACTTTAATAGCCCAGATTTGAATCACAGTCGCATTTCATTTATTTATTTTTTATGTGATTTCCACCCATATGAGACTAATAAGTGCGCTTCTAATAAGTTGGGTTGGAGTCTCATACTGAGCGACGAAAATCGCCTGACACCTGAGAACACAGTATACATGACACGTGGAATTTGGATGGCGTGATGATTGCGAGAGCGAATACTCTGTATGTATAATACAAATTTCAAATATTGCAGTGTAATTTACATTCTGGAATATGGCGCAAGGAAAATTTCTCAAATCTATCGGTCTTCACTTCAAACGAAATGGAAATCAGTTGTTACAATAAGCCAGTGTTGACATCTTCACATTAAAAACACATTAAGTGAGAGCAGTAACAATAAATAAAGAAACAAAGCTTTATTTTTTTACAATAAACAAATAATACATCTAGTTAAGAAATATACAGAACTGTAGCTTGTCATTTAAAAAAAATAACGGGATACACCAAGAGTATAAAGCAATGAACACAAGAAAAATAAACTGAAATACAATACTGTAAATTTTGAGAGGATTAGAGATAAGTGATTATTTCCCGTGATCTAAGAAACAGTGCAGCAGAAAACATAAAACACAGAGAGAAGGCTGGAAGAGGTGGTGCATATCTACAGTCGTACATCAGTGGAGTCTCTCAATAGCGAGTTCAGGTCAGCCACAACCGTAAAGGTTTGTAAAAGAACATGGCATACTGAAATCAATAGCCTCGGTTTCCACAGAGAGGTTACAAACAAGGTTCACGGTACACTTCATTAAAATTTCTCTTTGCCGATGATGTGCATCCGGGTCGAGTTAAACTTCTGTTGTTCGGATTGTCAAAATTTTTTTCAGGATGATCTTGAAGATCAAGAAATTGGATGCATGATTTTGGTATTCTGTTGATTATATTATTTAAGTTCAACAATCATGATTATAAGACTGAAATCGTCAAGCAGAGAAAACTGTAGGTTTAATTCAAGGAAACTTTCACTTGTATAAGAAGAGTTAAAAGTTAAAGGGCACTATAGAAATCTCTGTTCAAAGTCAATATTTTAAAATAGCGAAAAGCTTTGTTCAGCTTTATTAAACAGCGTATAATGATATCATGAAAGTTACATGTAAAAGGAGAAGGAGATAAGATTTAAATAAAGTTCTTAATTTAGTTCAGAGCACATAAAAATAGATGAGGAGTTTGTATGATTTTAACTGCATTTTTGTATCAAAATCGCGCACGCACGCACACACACACACACACACACACACACACACACACACACACACACACACACACACACACACACACACACACACACACACACACACACAAAGTTTTGCAACCTTGTTACAATGATAAACGGTTAAGGAGTGAAGGAAACTGCAGTCTTTATTGAATGCTGTAGTCTTTGGGGGGAAACAGATTGGAGGAAAGGAGTTTCTAAGGAATAGAGATTAATGGAACAAATGAAGAGAAGTTGGTTCAGTAGGTTTCAATTCGAACTGTAAATGAATGGTGACCAACTGCTGCTCGTGTTTTACTAGGTAAGAAAGAGGGGAAATGATGGTGACCAGTTCAGCAGAACGTTGTCCATGAAAATACCTATAGAAGAGATCCAAAGAAATCGAATGTCTGTGAGAAAGAGGGAGGAAGGGAGATCACTAATTAATCGAATTTTCCTCTTCTGAGCCTCCGTAGCTCAGTTGATTTAAACCAACCCTTTGATTAGAAGGACTCGGGTTCGATTCCGTCTGTGACTTAAGGAACTTTTATCAGATATTTTCAATCAAATGCTAAGTTAGCCCGCGTCATTCGAGGTTGGGGGATTTTTCTTCCGGAAATTCAGGATTTTCGTCCTGGAAATAGGGAAACCGGCCAGAAGAACACACGCTATATATAGCCATACTTTACCTGAACGTAAAGTGTGGATCTACGCGCCAGAGCCAATCAGGAAGGCGGTCTTCTGGATCGCATCAAGCATTCTTACAGAGGCTTTATGAGCAACATCCAAAATGCTTGAGCTTCCAAGAGTTTTGAGAATTTGTGATTTTGATAGCGTTGCAGTTATACAGGAACAAAGTAATGCTCAAGAGTAATGCAAAGTAATATTTGGAGGTTAAAAAGATATGGATTAGATGTGCATGTAATCTTATCGTGTTTGGAGATTTGGGCGTTATCAAAAGTAAGAGAATGTGTGTGTGAAGGGTGATCTTTTGTGATAGAAATAAGAAAGAATTGTGTTTTGACAGCATTGAATTTCACAAGGTTATTATTATTCTTCTTTGGAGTGAGAATAACCTTCTGAAATTCAATGATGATCAGAGTTTAAGAAATTAGATATAGAAGGTCTCAAAGTGTTCAATGATTGTGCTTCATAAGTTGAATGAAGAAGAACAGTAGGGTGTAAGCTTTTCTAGAACGCTATAGTTTGAGGTCACTGAGGGAAGGAGCAAGACAGCGAGGGAGGTATAAAGCTTAGGAGTACTGAAACACTCATGGCAAAATATAAGGAGAGGAATCATCTAGCATTACAAGATATGTGGGGACAATATGAGGAATTAGATACCTAATTGCAAAAAGGGAATAAGGTAGACCAAAAGTTGGAAGTTTGCTGAGCAGGCTACTCTGCTAGATCCGATCCCCCGGAAACCTTAAAAGTGATAGCTCCTGGCATGTCTAAGGCATTTAATCGGTCTCTTTATCCGTTCAGTCATCCATTTGTATCCATTCGATCATTCACATCGATTAGGATTATCCAATTTTACAATTATGAACATCTTAGTATTGTTGTGTGTGGCTTTAATAATAGAATATGTACTGCATATATAAAACATGAACTAATGAAGAAGCTGGAGAAGATAAGCTATTAGATGATAACACAACACAACCTCTTTCTACGTTGTGAGATCACGATATGTGTATTTTGGCCACATTGGTGATTATTATTATTTTTTTCATCTTCATCTTTGGGTTAGTCAGGATCTGTGGTTATATGGTTAGTTTCTACGGTTGCTTTACTTATACTTCCACAAACTTTAAACCAACTCCAATTTATTCATATCTTCATTTACATAGATGTCACTAAACGTTACATTGACTATGGTATAAATGTGACGTTTTCGGCGAGTCATACCATTGCTACCCGAAATGCACTGTACTCTCCTGGTGAAAACTTGAAAAGAACAATAATAATAATGATAAAAGCAGACTTTTTCCTTTAAAACTTTAAGCTAGAAAAGCGTCATCGACAGCAACAGCTTTTGAAGAAAAATACTTCCCAGGCATTTAGTAGTTCATGTTTAAAAAGTTTAACTTTTGATAGACAGAATGTTTTGAATTTTCAGGTAGATATGACAGTAATGGGAGAAATCTAAACTTGCAAAAGCCAGATTCTTGTAAATTTTATAAATTTTATGGTAATTCCAATAGTAACTATGTGTGACTGTGCTAATAGTATGAACTAAAAAAAGAAACGTGTTGCCATTAGATTTAAACAAACATGGGTTGTATAATTTGAAGAAATATTGATGAATGAAATAATTCCTGTTGGATAGTATATTGCAGAAAATAAAAGTGGTGCTAATTGAGCAGAGGCAAACAAGAAAGCAAAAGAGAAGATTCTGTGAGATTTTTTTAATGCAATATATGGTGATTACTTGCCGTCATGTTTTACCAGAATTACAGGAACATGGATAATTAAAAGATATTGTCAAAAGGTGCCTACTTACATGGTTCCTTGCTACTGCAAATGATGACAGTGGATTGGCGTAACTAGAGAGTCAGTGCTTGTTAATAAGGAATTCTGACGTATTGCTTCAATTGACCAGCATGCATTACTGAACTGATAATCAGAACTGATAATAAGGTATATATTATTATAATATAATAAGTTTTTTTAACATTTTATTATTTCTCAGATAAATTGCATATATTACATGAACACAATTATGCATAACAAATACTTTCTCGTACATAAATTTATTCAAATAATAATAATAACAATAACTGTTTACAACGTATATTATTATAATATTCATAGTGATGATTATTACAGATGTTACTTTGCAATTTTACACTCTCTATATACAATATCAATGGATATAATCACTCTATATTGCATACTTTTGGTACAGTTATTAAATACATCACATACATTTGATTACATATAATACATACATTACATACATTGGTTTACATGTGATACATACATTACATGTATTTAATTACATATGATGCATCTTGTATGAGAACTAATTTCTCTGCTTTCATCCTCGAAGCTTATATGTAAGTAAGCTTATCTGAGGATGACACCAGTTGGTTATTATTTATTGGTTTTTTTGCTGTGTTGGGAAGCTACGAAATTTATGATTAAGAAATTCGCGCGCGCGCGCGTGCGCACGCATGCACGCACACACACACACACACACACACACACACACACACACACACACACACACACACACACACACACACACACACACACACACACACACACACACACACACACACACACGCACGCACGCACGCACGCACGCACGCGCACACACTCACACACACACACACACACACACGCACGCACGCACGCACACACGCGCGCATACACACACACACACGCACGCACGCACGCGCGCGCACGCACACACACACACACACACACACACACACACACACACACACACACACACACACACACACACACACACACACACACACAATAACTTGGAATGTACTGATGCTTCGCTGAACTGGAAGCCTGAACGAATATATTGTGGTTCATTAAGTTTGTATGGTATTTTGGGTGCATGTTTCTTGTTCATAGTATGTCCTTAGAGCTCTTTTCAGGCTATTGTAGTTTTGTAAGGTTTCTGCATTCAAAAGGTAATTTGTTTATCTTGTCTGGGATGTCCAAGTTTCGCGTGGCCTTTCCGTACTTATAATTGTATTTATATGTGATATAATTAGTTTGTCTGAGGTCTTGTTATACGGTATGTATTTCTGACTGTCCTGTAGTTGGCATCGAAATAATGTTTTAGCAACGCTGCATAGTAACATAAATGTTTTGCTGTCAGTATTTTGTGTTCAGACATTGCAATGTATATAAGGTCGTTATTTTCTCTTTATTCCCAAAAGATCAGTTTTATCATTTTGTACTGTAGCGACATTAATTAATCTATTTAATTTGTAGAGTGCACAGAAAGCATACGTTGTTATAGCGTATCTTAGTATATTTTGGCATAGTGCTTTGTATATTAGTGTTTTTAAGCGTATGGGAACTACGCCTTTCAACCTGTAGAGTTTGCCCTTATTGTTCGGAGTTTGTTGTGTAGATGGTTTATGTGGCTATTCCAGTTCATATCTGCATCGAAGTAAATTCCAAGGTACGGTATTGTTCCAACCTGAGTGATTGTAGTGGTTTTGCTGTTCTATGTGTTTTTTATGTTGGAAAGTGGATGTTGGATGGTTATATATTTGTTATCAACTGATTGAGTCAGTGGATTTCTGAATATCATTAATTTTGTCTTTTCTGAGTTTAGGTTATGGAGTTTTTCGTGAGCCAGTCTCTGATCAGATTTATGTCATGTTGCATATTTGTTTGGGCTATGCTTGCGTTATTATGGATGGATATTATTGCTGTATCATCTGCGTATTGGAATATCTTACCTTTGAGTGGTAGCTGATTAATATCGTGCGTGTAAATGTTGAATAGATTTGGGGAGAGTACAGCTCCCTGTGGTACTCCACAGGTCACTGGTAGCTCTCTGCTTCGGTTTGACCCGATACGTGTGATATGCTTTCTATTTTGAAGGTAGTTTGTAAACCACGGGTGAAGAGGCCCGTCTATTTCAACATGTTTCAGCTTTCCTAACAAGGTTTGATGTGTGAGGGTATCGAATGCCTTTAGTTAGATCAATAAAGACTACCATGGCAATTTTGTTTTTGTCTAAGGCGCTATTAATTACGTCTGTAAAGTCTTCCAAGAGGGATGTTGTTCCCTTATTTTTCTGAAAACCATATTGTGTTTTGGGGATAATATGAAAGGTCTCTGTGTGTGTGTGCTGTGAGTTTCTTTAATATGATCCGCTCCATAATTGGCAATGTATTCAGTATGATTGATAATTGGTAATGTTGCTATGGGTCTGTAATTGCTGATTAAATTGCTTTTTCCATGTTTGTATATGGGTGTAATTATGGCGGTTTTAAGTATACATGGTATCTGTCCAGTGTAATAATAATAATAATATTTTGCATAAACATTAGTAAGATCGACAACACAACATAAGTGCGTAAGACTTTTGAATAGTTACAAAGATTTTAAAATATTCGAGCAGCAATAGAAAATTTAAAAAAAAAAATAGATACCAGTCAGCTTTTGGATAAAAAAGATTAATTGTCTAAGCTAATAATTTACTTTTAAAATAAAATACGTTACTTTAAAAAATAGTATATATATATATATATATATATATATATATATATATATATATAAGTTTTAAATATGGAAAGAAACAAATCTACCAGAAGATTAATTCCCTATAAGGCTAATTAGTCATTTTATAATAATTGCCTGTATGTGAACTTCATTGAGAAGTTTCTAGTCACAGGCAAACACTGAATCCAGGTGTCTTTCCTGGGCAAGTGGCTGTGCCGAAATTACTCAGTAATTAATTAATTTCTGCAGAAATTAATTTTATTAAATTTATTTTTTCTAAAAATTATTTATGTGTGCTAATATGGAAATTAAATTAGGAATTTTGCGTATGTTCAAGCGTATTTCAAAACTATTACCTCTACTTCTGTTTAAAGGGAGAGATTAGAGTAGAACTATTATGAAATAGATTTGCCTTACTTATATATCATTGCTCTCGTTCGGAACGCAGTGTATGAAGATCTCTGTTATTCAGTATGAAGATAAAAGTATGAAAAATATTTACCGTCTTCTTTATTAAACATCGTAATCAGTGGCGGCTCGTGGCTTGAAATCGTGGGGGTGCTGAAACTTTCGAAATATAAATACGTACTCTAAGTATACAGGTTTGAATAAAATATCAAAATTATGGTAAAAATTTAAAACTAAATTAAACATGAAAAAATATTGCTTATTATCGATAAAATTATACAGTTTAGTATAATTCAAAATTACTTAAAAATAAAATCCGTTATCATAACCGCAATAATGTTCTAAAATAAAAACTATAAAAAATGTTATGTTATTAATTGTAATGTCCAAATATTTAAAGAGTCGGAGTAGACACGATAAGCACTACGAACACTCTACTACTGGCACAAACTACATATAAACAACAGTGGAACTGCCCAAAGGACAGTGCCGCATTACGTAAATAGCTCGCATCTCACTATGATGTGTATATGCTTGCGCGCGTAGCTAATACTAGCAATATGGCACTGTGGTAAACACAGTGCTGCTAGCGTCCTTCGCCCTCCTAAGTTCTACAAGATGGATTTTTATTATTTTTTATACAAAATTAGAGAATTGTATTGGATTGTTGATGATAAAATTAAATGTTACAAGCAAATATAAATAAATTAATAAATATATTTAAATATCGAGAAAAATTGGGGGTGATGCAGTTCCGTAGTGTCTATGCACGAGCCACCCTTGATCGTAATACAATCGAATCGATAAATGTTTTATAACGAAAAAATTTATAACGACTAAGAAAAGCTTTCTGGATTTGAAAATAAGAGGAAAATTAAATTTTGTTCTTCGCTTGACTTATCTATTGGTATTTTCTAGTAATTAAACAATCAAAAGCAGTTATCGTATATTTCTTCAGATGATCTTCGTAATGTCTTTCTCGCTGATAAACATTAAAATTACTGAAATTCCGTCAGCAGCTGGTTACGATAAAGCAGAAATAATAATTACGATAGCTTTATAAACAGTAAGGAATACTTCTGAGGTAAATCTGTTTGCATTTTCGAATCATTGAATATGTCCTTAATTTGTTAATATATATATATATATATATATATATATATATATATATATATATATATATATATATATATATATATATATATATATATATATATATATATATATATATATATATATATATATATATATAGAATAAGCTCTGATCACTATTAAGAATAGTGATCAGAGCTTAACCACCTTTACCACGAGTTGCCTTGACTTGCACTACGTGTGGGGTCACCTAGACTTGCAATACTTGCAGGCGCAAACTTGACTTACTTCTCTGTTTGTTTACTTGGGAAATGGTGTAAAACCAGGTTTAAAATACCTTGGTACCTTTAAAATATATATATATATATATATATATATATATAATTGATAAAAAATATAAAAAAAATCCATAGCCCCCCCCACGGTGCGAAATGTACTATAAATGTACTATAGATTTGCTATATATATATATATGTGTATTTATATATATATATATATATATATTTATATATATACATATATATACACACTGACAATTTGCACAGGATTGCTACAAATGATATTCTATCAAAAACATATATTATAAAGAATCGTTTTAAAATAATCTGAAGAGAAATCATTTTAAAAGATATATAAATAAAAATTATTTAAAAAATTTTAAAACACATTTTAAAATATTTAAAAAGAAAACATGGAAAAGAAAGATGAAAGCTCGTTACAAGCATAGTCTCTGTTTCCAGCTAAAGTTAACAGAGTTAGGCTAAAGAGATTATATTTCAAGAACCTTTTCAAAAGATTCTTGAAATATAATATGAAATATGAATGCAGTTCAGAAACGCTACAATGCACGTGTGTAGAATTTCCTGTACAGTATACAGTAAACTGGAGAAATGCCTATCTCTCCGATGATAGCTGTGATCCTTCCACAACAAAGCAAATAAGTATTTAAAACTCTCAATAGGTATTGGGATATTGGAATCTAAAACTAAAAACAAACAAACGGCATAAAAAGAACTTTTCATTTATGTGACCCAAAAGTTTTAATAACCTATCTCCATTAATAAGAAAATAAGTCGATGAAATATAAGAGCTTAAAAATAACTGAATTACAATAAGAATAAGGAGCGATTGTTTAAAATAAATCTACACAAACAGAAATTAATAAATACTATGGTAATTGATAAATTACTGTCCACGTCTCGTTGTATGATGCTGTATATAGAATTATATTGCTTTTTTATTTCTAATCACTTCAGGTAGATTATTGCCGAAGGTATTGTGTATACGGTACTATTTCATTGTGCTCATGTGTACTGATATTTGTACTTGCTATGTGTGCTCCTATATCTTGCATCTAGATGAGTTGTTTGCTCTGACTCTTTGACGTGACCGTGATTGTAGAACACAGTATGGACACCTTGATCTACAGTCACTCTACATAACGATAAATTATGTCTTTCTGCGCACTGCGTAATATTTGCAAGTAATATATGTGGACTAATGAGGACCACTGCGTAAGTGCACACGACTAATCTTTCCTATATATTTCCTAATTGTTAAGTTTAAGTATAAGAGAGGTGCTCCGTGTTGTTTTTAGTAGAAATGAAATGGGAATGTCTTTTCTATGTTCAGACGGCAACCATATCTGGAGCAGAGAGTAAATGTCGTATTTCACTGTAGTCTCTCATATCGTTTCAGAATCCAATATCCTCCCTCATATTATTCCATTTAACCATTTCGAAGAAATAACCAGTTACTTCAGAAAAAAAAATTCTGTGAAGGAATGTTCCTGATGATGAGTTACCGTTGTACGGATACGATAACATTGATACTTGTATGGAGGCTAAGGATGGAGTATTGTCAACGCTCGCAGATGTGATAGAAATCTCATTCTTCTTAATGGTATTTTTCATTTCTGAAAGTTTTTTCCCTTTTATGCTATTAATGTTTCTAATATTCAAATGAGATAATTTTCAATTATAATTCAGTCAATGCAGCCTTAGTTCAATGCAGCGCAGGCTGCATTGAACTAAGCTTAATAAACGAGGAATCCTAATTTATTCAAGAAAATATAAAAATCAAATTCACTTTAATGAATACTGCACCGTTTTTAAGAAGATTTCACTCAAATTATCAGTCAAGATTAGTATTTTGTTCATCTCTTTTCTGTTCATTCAGCTGGGAAACGTATTGGAAAAATGTATAGTGGATATGTTGAATTGGATTGTTTGGAATTAGGGCTGAGGTAGCTAAAGATAAAACAATGGTTTACAATATACTCGCACTGCGTCTGCTAATTGTGTGTGTTCTTCCAGCCAGTTTGTTTCTAATTTGCGGATTTAAAAACCTGAGTTCCACTGGCTGAAAAAAGAAGTCTGTCAGCTTATATGTAAATGGAATGGTGAAAAGCATGTATGTTACGAGAATAATCACAGGGATTTTGTGATGGCCACACCGCTGTTAATTTGATATCCTTTGAGTACGTCTGCACTGAAGCAAAACACACAAGAATTCATCTTTTAGGCGCCATGGTTTACTATAAAAAATTGCTGTACATTGCAAGTTCATCTTAAAGATTCTATAAAATTTATTCAATGTCGCTATACTTTTTTTAGAATTTTACAGTAATGTTGTTCTAACCAAAAACTATGTCTTATCAAAGTCCTTGAGAAAACCGGGAAATACGCCTAGATGCATGTTATTGGCGCAACGTTTCTGGGTTAATATTAAAAATTAAATTCCTGACAGTGTAATTTTATAGAGAATGAAACAATATTGTTTCTTTATAAATCGAACCAAATACAAAAACAAATACTAGACAGAAACTTAATGCGAGTTGTAAGATATATGGAAGACAAAAGTGAGTAAAGTATATTCGTACTTATTGTCCTTGGAGAGGAGTAGAGTTGTAGAGAAAATGCGAGTTAGAGGGTTGCAAGAACTTTCCTTGAATGACCGTTCACAGTAAAAAAGAGAATTATAAGGCAACCACTGAATAGTGGAAATGCCTTTAAAAGTAAACACAAGTGTCTGTCATTTCTAACTTTACTCGATAAACTGTTTCTTAAAAGCTTTTAAACTTCAATTCTTCCGTTTGGCTCGATTCAGTATGTACGTTTAATATCCTTTCCTTTATTTGTTTCCTTTTATTACATAAGTTGCAGCGGCATTAAGAGCCGAGTCGTCATTATCTCACATACTCAGTTCGAAAATCGTATCGCCAAAAATTAAAAATAAAACTTTTTTTGTTGTTGATTTTGTATGTGTCCACATTGTTCTCGTAAAAGAGATGAATTTTATTCCACAGTGGAAATTAATTTTCTTTCCCAGTTTTGATTCGATCATAATTTAAAGGAGCATTTGGCAATATTAGTTACCAAAAATGTTTCGGTAAATTTTTTGTGACACGGGAAATTATTTTGCTTGGATATTCACAATGAATTTCAGAAGAACTGTGAAGTTTAATATTGCTAATAATTAATTTCTGGAAATAGAAACATTACCGTTATATTACAGTTATACGTCATTCCTGTTTAGTTTTAAAAATGTAAACGATAATTTTAGGTATACGATGTTACTTACATTTATTAATATTATTCAGTTAATATAAATATTTTATTATCATATCCTAAGACTGAGTCAGTGGTCGCAGGGTGGAATATTTAAACAACGAATGGAAGAGAATTATTGCTATCAACAATTTCGAAAATCATACAGGGCTTCTCAAGTCACTTTGTTGAGCATTGTACATTACAATAACAAAACATCATGTGCCTATTTCCACAGCGTGTTCTTTGTACTATTTTCATTGACATTTAGCGATATCAATTACGATCGTTAGAATTTTAGTGGTGGTTGCCAAAGTGTTGGTCCGAACCTCTATTTGCTCCACCAAACTACATTATCATTATGAATGTCGTTAAAGGTCTCGCGCAGCAACAATGACCTGATCAAAAACGCTGATGAAATATTGATGTTGCAATTACAGGAAGAGCTTCGTTCTACAGAATGCATTATTTGATGCAAATGCTCTCTCTCTCACACACACACACACACACACACACACACACACACACACACACACACACACACACACACACACACACACACACACACACACACACACACACACACACACACACATGCCAACCTTTACATTTGACAGCACAGTCGGGATAAAGCACGAATACACATCTACCTAATTCTCCTTTTACAAGAATATCACGAGCTTTGCACTTTTCTGAGTTTAGAAATGTGAAACTTCTTTAACCCAAAGAACTTAAAAGGATTCAAACTGACGATTAAATAACAACTTGGTAAGAATAAATTTTACATAGAAAAGTAAACATTTCTTTTCATTTACACAAAGTAACGTTCGCACTAAAGAATTTAAGTTTTTTAAAGCGGCACCATTAGGACAAGCATATGGATTTCCAAGTATAGTACTTATAAATCTAAATTCCAAAGGTGTGCACTTTTTATGCTTTTTATTGAAGCATCTGATGATTTTGCTGACTTAAGCACTTAGTTTTAAGCTCCTCAATTCTTTTGAGAACATAGACAGAAACCAGGAGTACATTCAGCAACTCATGTCTAAACTAGTCTAACTCATTTTTCTTTTTTTTCTTAGAAAACGGAGAGAAAAAAGAAAAGGAAAAGAGTTGACAGGGTTTGCGGATGGATTTTTATGTTTCTGTCTAGTCTGGAATCGAACTGAGGAGTTCAAAACAATGCTAATACAACACATTGTTCAGCAAAAATCGTAAAACTGAAATGCATCAAAAAATTTAAACACATTCAAGATCATATCTTAAATAACCCAATGAAATTCCAAGAAAAAGTTCAAGCAAACTCCTTCTGAAGCACAGTCGCAAGGGCATTGCGACTCTTATCTTTAGATTGGAAAGAGCGTGGGCAGGAATGCTATCTAGGAAACGAGGAACCTTTGCAAAATCCTTTCACTCGAAGGTTCATTAACTAGTCTCATAAGGAAGAGTGACAGGGTTTGTCATCCCGCAAAACTGGGTAACAAACGCGATTTACAGATATAATATTCTGGACGATACTTACGGGTCCCGTAATTCCAGTCAATCTATTTGAGCCTATGCATAATTCAATACGTTATAAGTAATACTATCGCGTTTAGACTATTCGGTTTTCAAAAGTAAATGAAAAAAAATTAGTGATTCATACTTGTTATCTTAAAGAAATTACAATAATGTTTTATTTTGATGAATCACTAATTTTATCAATATCATATTCACAATAATGGATTGACCTAAAGCCATTAAATAACTGTACATGATATTATACAAGCTTCAGCTTCGTGTTCTCAATAGTTTCTCCCCTACTTAGACATAAATCAACCATGAAAAATCCGAACACTCAGATTAATATTCATTTGGCTTTTAATATTTCCTAATAATGAGTATTTATTTTTTAAAATATTTAATACCATAAGGACATGACCTCAAATCACTAGTCTATTCTTTAATGACTTTTAATTACCCCCGTTGGCTATTTACCTACCTTTTAATTTTTACAGCAGTTTCATCTCTAAGGATAAATGTTATATTGTCTTTAAAGAAACAAGCATATTATTAGATTCTTTAGTCTTGTAAAAGAAAAAAATACCAGCCTTTCCTTTAGTGTGGTTAATAAGCTATCTAACTTCCACGTTCCGAAGTTAATAATGTATTGAGCTTGAGGGTACTTCTCGTTTATTCTTTTTTTATAAGAATAAAAACTCTAATTCTTTAATTTCCTGACCGTCATTGCATGATCTCTTCCTGTTATTTAGCCTGAGGACTTGCACATCTAGCAAAATTTCTTTGGTAGTAATAGCATTTTATTTATGATTTTCCTCTTGACAGCATCATTGGGTAAGCTATGTTTGGTGCTTCTTCATATGCATGCGTTCCTGCTCATAAAATCAACTACGTAAAACATTTCATTTACGATGGAAACTCATCATTTGGAATGGTATCTGTGTAGTAAATCCCCGAAGCACTAGTTGCTAGAAATTTTCAAGTAGAAATTACTGAAAAGAATCTGTTTAACGCAAGTTTGATATCAAATCAAAAAGATTCGAATGCAGCATTTCTGATAATATTTCTGATTAATTTCTCTAAATCACAGACAAAAAAAATAAATAATAATAATAAACCAAAAGACTCTCATTATATTCTCAAAGAAAAAGTTGCATCACTTTTAATGAGATCAGTAACTATCGTTTTCTAGATGAATTTTCTAAGAAGAAATAATACAGAAGAACAAAAACCATAGCAGATAAAATTATGGACTTTGTGAAGATGGCTAATTTTATTTCCGTCATCCTGTTTTTATATTTAAAAAGTTATATATATTTATAAAATTTATTTTTATATTAAGTAAAAAAAAACTCCTAAGATTTTAACTTTTTTTTTAGTTTTTATTTTGCTAAAATTATTCTTCGCGAAAACCGCTTAAAAGGGCAAATTTCGAAACTTCCATTACCGTGTTCGCGATTCTCATTTTTAATTATGAGAATTTACATTAACGGAAATATTATATTTAACATTTCAAATTATGTTCAGATTTATTTATTTATGTAAAAAGGTCTCGTTACTTACTTATGAGAAAGAGAGAGAGAGAGGAGATTCTGTAGTCCAATAAGATGTCTGCAATTAATTCAATTTCTACTTAGACTAGTAAGGACACTGTCGATGCGTAAAATTGTGTCGCCATGCAACGGAACTGCTCTTTCTGCCAAATTAACCTGACGTAGTTGGGGCGAGTTAATCTAGTAGTCATTAATTGGGGTGATTAAGAGAAGTAAAAGCAGCGCGCAACAGCAATGTGAAGGAACTGATTACTAATTTAATTTCGATAGATAATAACAGCGGATTTTCTGGATGTTCCAGTTCACTGGTTCTCGATGTGAATCATGTTCTAGGACAATCGTATACCGGCAGTCGCATATTTACGGAGGGTGTAAATAAGTCATATTTTAATGAGTGACTTCATTGCTGTTAAACTTCATTACTAAGCACGTCCTTCAGTTGTATGTTTTGCATGTTGATTTGGTTCAGTTGCATGTTGATTTGGCAATATTAACGCAATTATGCCAACAAAGAAAACCGACTTTAGAAATGATCCAGAAATACAAATAATTGCTCATAACTAACAGTTTTCATCCTGGTCTACTAAAATAGCGGTTGCATAAATTCAATGCGGGCAATGTTAATGCGTTTTGGAACAGTACAAATAGAACGCACTAAGAAAATACTAATGAAACTATAAGGAAATGATGATTTTTTTTTTCTTTGCACGTGAGAATGAGCAAGCGTCAATACGGGAGGTTTGGCAAAGTACGCACCTTATATCCAGATAAGACGAAACTGTGAAAGCTGATGATAAAGGAAATGTGATTCACGATTAGGTTTATAAAACTAATAAACTTGCCACTTAGTCTGTATCATTTTACTAACATTAGATGAATAATTAGCGTACGCTGTCTTATTTTCAAACTAAACTAGAAATAACTCATTAGGAAAATTTTGAGCGCATTCTTCATTCCTACACAGTACTTGAAAATTGTTTCATTACTATTAATAAATATGAATTTTATTGACTTCAATGACTGTTAAATTGGTCTCCACGAATCTATACATCGGAGGCTAATACTTCTGAAAGTCCAAATATAAACTGTAAACACCGCTATTAACTGTTTCGCTGGAATACTCGAATTCTGTTTTACTTCTCACTGACTCAATTTTTTTTCTGCTTTGAAGATGACGACCGTTTCATTTAAATTTTCTGCTACACATGACGATAATAAAGTGTATTCCAGCCTTATCATTATGTCTGTAAATCGTGTGTGTGTGTGTGTGTGTGTGTGTGTGTGTGTGTGTGTGTGTGTGTGTGTGTGTGTGTGTGTGTGTGTGTGTGTGTGTGCTCGATTTTCTGACAGGTCTGCCTGTTGTGCGCGAGGAATATCCTTCGACCTCCGTATGAGACCGGTTAACGCACCTTCATTTGAAAAGCCGTGATAAAGATTCTTCGCGTCCTAGACAGGATTCAAACCCAGATCTTTCCAACCAAAGGATATTGTTGATACTACCTGAGATACGGAGGCTCCCTATAAGGTGTAATTATAGTCGAATCCATCGGGATTTTCAATTTCATTAATTTCAAACACGTAGCTTGCGTTACTGAGAAGCAATATGGAGAGTGTAATTGCTGTGTTCTTTCTGACCTCTGCCTCATCAAAAAATTATCGGACTTGAAAAACAGCCTTCTGAGGCTGTTTTTCAAGTTCCAAAAACACGTTTTTGTTTTGACACTGGCCACTTGTCTCCAGAAATAATGACGTGTTGCATTAGAGGCATCCGTATGGAGTCCAGTAGCTGGCAGTCGTAAAGCATGTGATCAACAGTCTGTTGAAGTTGTGAACTACAGATACATGATGGTGATTCCAGGATATGGAATCTGTGTAAGTAGTGTCTTAGTTTTCTGTGTCCCGTTAGTAGCGTGGTTAAATCTGGAGAAATGGCGTGTTTTTTCAGCCGGAGTATGCTTCTGATGCTAGGAAAGAATTCTTTTGTTGATGATCAATTTTTTGATGTTTTCCATTCTTCTTCCCACAAGTCTAGTCTTCTTTCTTCTGCAAGAATTTTTATAGCAGATTTCGAGTACTTTTGGTAACCTGTTTCTAGCCTCTTCTTTAGCCAACTGATCCGCTCTCCCTGCAACCCCAGTATGTGCGTTCGCCCAGCAGAACTTGATTTCCCATCCCGATAGAGTGGGATTCCAAACCAGCTTTCTTTTCTGTTCTATTAACGCTATATGGTTGTTCTGGTTATTTATGCCGTCTATAGTGCTTCTACTGTCACTGTAAATTGTTGTTGTCTTTTGATGAGAGGTGTTGGCTTCTAATTCCTGGAGATATATAAGTGAATGAACTATATCAAGTTGTTCTGCTTGGTTGTTGGAACAGAGAGGATGCAGTCTAGAGCAGCGTTTTTGTATAATGGACTGCCTGTTATATGCAACGAAAGAACAGCCGACACTACCTCCGGTTTTGCTTCCGTCAGTGTACACATATGGAATTCGTCACTTTCAGAGCTTTCCTTCTCCTTAATATTTGTGTTCCTTGCTGGGTGAGGACACTTGCTGTAATGAAGCTGACGTTCGTAGTAATTTGGATCAATGTTTGAATTTTCGTTATATCTTCTGGAAGTGAGTTCGTATATTAGAGATAATTCTTGTGTTTTCAGGAAGCTCGGTATTAGAGCTGCAATAACGCAAGCTGCCTCGAAAGATATTGTCCTGTATCCTTTAGTTATATTTATGGCTATAAGGCGTTGAACACTCTTTACCTTTTGTCGATTTTTCTTTGATTTTAGTTAATGTTTCCAGTCAGGTGCAGCATAAGATATTAATGGTAGTATAGCTCCAGTATATATTGCTTACAATCGACTTTGCTAGAAGGTTTACAATTTGTAAGCTTTTTTCGGCAACATATGAGATGTGCTTGTTGAAGGTAAATCTTTCATATATTATTACTCCTAGGTATTCAGCTCACTGACTACCTCGAGAACTTCTCCGTTTAGAAAGACCGTAACAGGTTGTTTTTATTTTTTATGTGAGATGTTAAGCACTTTAGACTTGCTGCTATTGAATGTAACTTTCTTCTCGCGTGCCCACTTCTACAATTTTAAAGATTTCTTCGTTAGCCGTTACTTCCAGTTGTCCTGTCTCCGAATCATTATCATCGCATCATCGGCGAAAGCTATGCATTTTGTTTCAGTAGTGAAAGGAAGTCTTAATAGTGAGACGTACTGGATGTTCCAGAAGCCTGGTCTACAGCCTGGAAGCCTTGCGGGCAGCCTGGTTTGACTTTAATGTCATGTTTGCTCTTCTGTCTGTAAAATAATTTTTTGTAAGATCGAGTAAGTTTTTTGGTCATTTTAAATCTCTTAATTGATTGATTATGGCTGGCTACCACGCAGCATCGAATGCTCCTTGTACGTCGAGTGAGATCAGTAGTACGTCTTTTTTTTGCTGTAGACTATCTTTTGTGATTTTTTTTTTACCTCCATAATTGTGTCTGCTATGATGGATTGAGGTCTAAATGCGTATTGATTGCTGCTTAATAGGTTTATTCAGTAAACATAGTACATTATTCGGTTTATCAGAAGTTTTCTACCACCTTACCAGCAACGTTTATGAGACGGATTAGTCTGTATTTGCTAATTTCGTCGGATGTTTCTTTTCCTGGTTTTATTATGGATATAATTTTGGAACGTTTCCATTCTAAAGGAAATCGCCCTCTTTTTAGGCCTTCGTTGTAAACTGTTGTTATGAATTCGGGGAATTCGACAGACACTATTAGGAGTATATCGCTGCTTATTCCGTCCTCTCCAGGAGTTTTACTTGGATCCATTGATCTTAATACTGACTCGATTTCTTTAGTTGTAAATAAGTTGTTTTTTTTTTTGAGTAGCTATGTCTGTTTTCATTCTTTGTAAGTTTTGTGGATTTCTTCGCCTGTTGATTCATCTTCATCGGGAATAAACATGCCGATCATAATAGCTGCAGTTTCTGCTAAGGTTTTAGTGTAGGTGCCGTCTGTTTTTTTTTTTTTTTTTTTTTTGATGGTTGATACTGTTGAAACAGTACAGAATTTTTTCCATCATTCTGTTTTCGCGTTTGTAATTTTGGACTGATAGCTGTATTTGGCTTTATAGTAGTTCTGTCCTCTGCTCTCTCTTAAATCTTGGTTATTGTATGTTCTTTAATATACTTGTCTGAGTACATTAACACGTTTTCTTAGGACTGTTAATTCGGCGTTCCACCAAGGTACTGATTTTCTTCCTTCGATGTATAGCTTCTTCGTTTCTGAGTCTCTGGAATTTTTCAGACCTGATGAAAGCACATAAGCAAGGAAGTCTATATCGGCTTTTTCTGATGCCCAGATGACTAGGTTCTTGTTGGAAGTTTTTTTCCACTTAGTTAGACTATAAATTATTGTTGTTTTTTGAAGCAAACAAAGTTTGCGCCTAAAGTACCCTCAAGACTGGGGCAACTCGTGGCAAAGGTGGACTAAGTTCTCATCATGTGCCTTAGTATCCCATAATGCAAAGCACATCTCCTTGCTGACATGTATACTGATATGCATTATGGGAATGGCCACCACCCACCTTTATTCGACCTTTATTGAGGTCTCTTCAGTGGGAGCCAGACCCAGAGGTGATACCAAGGTTGAAGCAATGCAGAACTCATATATCCATATGCCAGTTGCCAAAAGGTGTCACACTTTATTATTAAATTACTCTGGATTAGAGAAAGATGTTGGTAGTTTTTTCCCCACTTGGTTAGACTATAAATTATATGTTTAATTTAATCCTTTATCCAAGGCTTTATGTAAGCAGACAAAGTTTGCACCTGAAGTATCCTCAGGACTGGGGCAACTCGTGGCAAAGGTGGACTAATTTGTCATCAATTTAGGCTAGGTTCTTGTCTAAGCTGAGCTGTTGTTTTTGATCCCATTAAAGTGATGTTCTGAGATTAGGCAATGAAATTTGCTTTTAAATACTTCAGCAAATATCTCTAGATTGGTTTTATTGGTGAAGTACTTGATGTTAATGAGATGGTTTGTGTTGTTTATTCCGTTTATATTTTTGTTACTGATAATAAAACTTAATATGCGATGATCAGAACAGCTTTCCTCTTCTTCGCATTTCCATTCAGAAATCAGGGATAAAATAGCGTTGTTTGCCAGTGTCAGATCAATGAAGCTGCTTCCTCTGGTATTTTCAAACGATGGAGTGTTACTGTCGTCATTTAGTATGTGTAGGGAAAATTTGATGCTAAGAACTCTTCCAATTTTTTACCTCTATGTGTTCGTGTTTTCGTTAAACCATAATACCGAATGAGCGTTACTGTCTTTTCCCATAATTAGGCCGTGGTTGGTGATAAAATCCAGGATCTTGCCCATTTTTTCTAAGTCGTATTTTATGTCAGTGTGATAGTTTAGATATACTTGCAGCAAAAGTTTTAATTCCTCTGTAGGGTTTGGAAAATGAATTCACAGAGTCTCCAAGTATGGTTAACGCACGCGCGTGTGTGTGTGTGTGAAACTTGCTTAAGATAAACTGTATATCTGTAGAAGTGTAAATCTGAGGATTATATAATATACGGAGAGCCATTTTAAACCTTTTCATGCGGCTTGGCAATCAGGGTGGTGAGTGATCGTATATAATTCTTACATAATTAAGTTATATTTATTCATTTGACTTTCTACCATGTTAGGCTTATTTGTTCTATTATCTACAGTACATACATATTTAACACATCAGTTTTGACTAAAAGCGTCCCTAAAACAAGCTGAAATGTTTCCCCTTGTTATATAGGTCATCCGTTGATAATGCGCTTTGTGTTTTCAATTTTTGCTTATTTCCATAAGAGCATAAATATAGAAACATTCTGTATTACTGATTTTCATAACAGATTTGGAGCATTTTTTAAATTTTATGTCTTCAATACTTTGTGATGGCTTTATTTAAAAGAATAACTTCATATGATAAATTAAACAGTTGCGTGTAATTCCAATTTTTATATCAGATTTAATGTTATTTTCCTTCCTAATGTGATCCATGTGGATGATGAATAACAGTGGGTATTTTGGGTACCCTTTCTTTTCACTTGAATATGCATCACAATATATATCATGCATATCCTTCTGTTTGTAATTAAGCAAATCCACAACCTATTTGACAGGAAGATATTGATAATACTTATACATTCCTTATATTATGTGCCCTACACTTGTGTGTGTGTGTGTGTGTGTGTGTGTGTGTGTGTGTGTGTGTGTGTGTGTGTGTGTGTGTGTGTGTGTGTGTGTGTGTGTGTGTGTGTGTGTGTGTGTGTGTGTGTGTGTGTGTGTGTAAAAAGTATTTTACCTTGGGTATAATAAATGTTAAAGATACCAATGTGTTTTCCATTAAGGGTAAATATTAAGAATAGTGACCAGAGCTTATCCACCTTTACCACGAGTTGCCTTGACTTGCATTACATGTGGGGTCACCTAGACTTGCAACACTTGCAGGCGCAAACTTGACTTATTTGTCTGTTTGCTTACTTGGGAAATGGAGTAAAACCAGGTTTAAAATAGCTTGGTATCTTTAACATTTATAATACCCAATGTAAAATACTTTCTACATCTATCTCTCATCCTGAAATTTTTATTTAATAAAAATTAAAACACCTTACGGTAACCTGTTCTGGTAAAATACTTATAAGCTCTGCATTACTAAAATCTTGGTATCTCTAAGCCTGGCTCCCACTGATGAGACCTCAATAAAGATCGAAACCAGTGGGGGCTATTATGAGTTGGCTCTCTTAAGGATTTTGCCTTAAGGGAGCAATTTGAGTCTCCGGGGAAAGCGTTTTCCGGCACGGCCCGGTGAGGGGCTTTGTCGGTGAATGCTTTTCTTGGAATATGAGCGGTTCTGCTCGGTGGTGGTAGTGGTGGTGGGTGAAAGGCCATCACTGAATGGAGACAACGCTGAGTGGACGGTCTTTCGCCCACAATTGAGTGGTCTAGGGATCGTCCGAATTTTTAGAGCTGGCTGTACTTATTCATAAGGTCGAAACCGGTGCAGGTGAGACTTGGGTTCTGAGAGGCTCTGCTTGGGAACAGGTTTTTGCCTGTCTCTGAGTTGGGCCACCGCTGAGATTATGGTTCTGCTTGGTGGTGGGGTGAGCCTGCCACTGGGTAGAGCCAATGCTGAGAAGTTCTTATCGGTGATGGGGTGAGCCTGTCATTGAGTGGAACAACGCAGAGTTGGGCGATCTCTCGAGATCGTCTTATTTTTAGAGCCCGTTTCACTTATTCATAATGTTAAAACCGGTGCGGGTGAGACTTGGGTTCTGAGAGGCTCTTCTTGGGAACAGGTTTTTGCCTGTCTCTGAGTTGGGCCACCGCTGAGATTATGGCTTTGCTTGTTGGTGGGGTGAGCCTGCCACTAGGTAGAGCCAATGCTGAGAAGTTCTTCTCGGTGACGGGGTGAGCTTGTCATTGAGTGGAACAACGCGGAGTTGGGCGATCTCTCGAGATCGTCTTATTTTTAGAGCCCGTTTCACTTATTCATAAGGTCGAAACCGGTCTGGGTAGTGGTCCCTTGCCTTTAATATATAGCATCATACATCTCTTTCAGGAGATGATTCTTAATATTTACCATTAAGGGTAAATATTAAGATTAGTGATCAGAGCTTATCTACCTTTACCACGAGTTGCCTTGACTTGCACTACATATGGGGTTACCTAGACTTGCAATACTTGTAGGCGCAAACTTGACTTACGTGTTTGTTTGCTTACTTGGGAAATGGAGTAAAATCAGGTTTAAAATAGCTTGGTATCTTTAACATATATATAGGTAAGTGTAGGGTACAGAAGTGTAGGATTTTGAAAACTTTTCTCTTTTCACCTTATCGTTTTCCTTTTGCTATGTTCACATTATCAGTGAAAGCCATATCTGTTAGATGTTGTTCAAAGGGAATAGTACGAAACAATAGTAAAATGCAGTTATATTAGAGAAAGATCTGAAAAAAATGATTACACCTCACATAATGTTAATTATGCAATGAATGAAAGGGAAGAAAAAGAAACGAGAAATCTTCTATCCTTGTCAAAAATATCAGTTTTATAACAGGGTTGAGGAAGCAGTAGGTTTGTTGCAATTTAAAAGCAGCTACACTTTATTGGCATAATTGTTTATATTTTTATGTAAACCTATCACACCCTGAGTTGCGAAAGGTTTACATGTGGTGAGCAAAAGGATTAGAAATCATGCTCTAAAGAGCAAACAAGGAATGCTTTTCAAGCCAGTGAGCAGATTGGTGGTCTCTCGAAGGGGAGAATTCTCCATGCTTGCTATATTTGCTGCGCAAGCTCATTAATTGAGGAAGAATTAATATTTATTTGTTAATAAATGCATGTATTTATAAACATTACATTTAGGTTTTTATTTTTGTAGACAGAAGACGTTTCAAGCTTGCGCGGCAATAATTGAGCTTTGCGTTGTTTATCGAAGGCCGATGCTTGCTCGTCTAGTCAAAGATTGGCTTGCTCGGTTGTAGGAGCTTCCAGGTCCGCGCAGCACCACTGTGATTTCATGCGCGCGCATAGCCATTTCACGTCGTCTCACTCTGTTGCTTAAACACAGGCCATACGCAGTCAACATAGCTCTAGCTAGTGAGCTTCAGCCAGCCTTTACAAATGTGCGTGTTGCTTGGGAAAATTAAGGTACAACCAACTTTTTATGACGATGTTATTGACCAGTTCATAAAGAAGAACCGTAAGTCAGCATTTTTATTCAAGTAACTAAATTGAAAAAGATAGAATATCATTTGTAAAATAAATATTGTATTTGTATGATTAAATGTACATACATTTCTAAATATATAGTTTTAAATGGACAGTAATTCATTATTCAGCTAATCAGACTTCAATCACGCCTCTCACTCCCTGAATGATAACAAGAGCAAGCGTGAAATTCAAGACTAGCATTCGCCCCTGGTTTCTCGCACACGTATTGAAATTCATCCACCATAAAAATATTCGCAAACATTTATGCCGGCAGTGCAATTCGAATTGCAGACCGACTAGTGATCAAACAACGGAAGCGTTATCCACTCAGCCAGTAGGTCAGCAAATATAATAAGGATCTCCATTTAAAGCTTCAATAATCTCGAGAAAAAAAAAGTATACGTTATATATATGACATCAAAAGTATATGCGATGCCAAAGAAAAAAAACAGTTAATGGTACTAAATCTTTTTAATAATAATAATAATAATGTTATTATTATTTGCTATGTTCACATTATCAGTGAAAGGCATGTCTGTTAGATGTTGAAAAAGATAAGAAAGTTTATTACTTTTATTCAGTTGTATTTTATTTCCCAATTAGAATGGACTCGTATGTTGCATTCTGTTTGTATGTATGTATGTATGTGTGTGTATGCTCGTATACGTTCTGTTTCTGAATTTTCTTTTAGCAGATTATAGAATGAGAAAGCCAAACTTTCCTCCTGGTTTAGATATTTATAAAAAAAAAGAAGTAAATTCACGATATTTATCGTTGTTCTATTTACTAAGCGAAAAAGCTATTATAAGAGTAGCTGATAGCAGAACAATATTGTAAACCTGCCTTTAACATTGGCCTTTGTGTGAGCACCAGTTTCTTTTTTGTTCCGATTTTGTAGTTTTTTTTCGCTTACATGAAATAATAGAGGATTCTGTCAAGATATAAGCAGTCCCTATTATCACGTATTTGCTTTTTATTAAACAGCTATTGTTCAAGTGCACGGAGGGATGAAACGAACTTCTGAGCATCTATTATCTGTTAATTACTCTTTGTTGAAAAGAAGCTTCAAAGGTGGCTCACTAAGAGTTATGCTTTAGTGAATTTTGCGCATATGCCAATATTACCACGTGTATCTGTCGTTGCAAAGTTGTCACAGTAGCAGCAAAAACAAGAAAAACTATTGAAATCGCAGACGAATCATGCTATTATCTAAAAAACTGCAATTTCCTCGTAATTGTTGAAAGTTTGATTAATCATTCCATCAAACTAAGACATAAATTAAAAAGTCGTATGCACAACAAATATAAGTAATCTAGCATTAAATAGCTAAACTAGCATGAAACAACTATCGAGAGATAACATTTTGTAAAAATGCAGACTCGATATTGCTGATTTCGAATTTAAGAAACATTGGTAAAACGAATAGTTTTCATTTTTTTTTATATTTTTTATCTTCAGTATTAAAATAACATAGGCTTGTAAATTCCATACCACTTTAATCCTGAAGAAATATATTTAATCCTGTGTTAAAATACTTCACGAGTAATAATAATTTTATTTAGCATTCCCAAATTATATAATACGCAAATACTAGGGATTGGTGAAAAGAATATACTCGTTAACAATAGACACGTATGCGCATTGTACTTTCATGCAAAGTTGTGACAAAAGAATATGTCTATAGGACAAGTTTTTCGTAGAGGGAACAAACGAAGAGAAAAAAAAATGTTCTGTAAACTTGGACGTGAAATGTGAAGGGATAGTTGCTGGTCGCTGCACGTATCTTGAGAGATTTAGAGGAAAGAAAGGGAATTATTGGAGTTAATTTTGATTTACGATAGCCATTAAAATATCTGTAGAAACGCACGAAGGGAGTTCTTGTCGCAGGCTCTGCGGTGATCGGATGAACTGGCCATTAACCAACCTAACTGCTCTCTTCTGCAGTGAGTCAAGAATTTTTATGGGGGGTTCTTATAAGTATCATCCAAGAAGTGTAAGCAGCATTCTTTGATTACTCTGATGTGGATGTGTGATTTTTACAGAGCCTATAATGTTCTGAGGTAAAATAATCCTAGGAGCTAAAAAAGCTTTGTTTCTTGGATGCTTAGTAATAATAATTGTGATATATTTATTTCAAGAAAGACCGGAAGTTATCACATGAATAGAAATGTAATTTTGTGAATATCTGCGCATTAAAGTTAAGATCAGACAGAAAGAATTCCCTTTTATTTAACGACACCGAAATTAAAAGGCTATCAACTCCTCCAGTGAATAACAGTTTGCATATCCACAGTTAATTAATAGTGTGGAGATTAATGATTGTATTATTAAAGAACGATGCCCGCAGCCTCTAAGTAATTTTCATGACGCTAAGTGTACAGGAGAATGTCTATTTATACTCTTTATCACTAGCTACAGGAACTTTCTTCTAGAGGAATTATGGAAGAATTTCTAGAGAAATTATCCTTCGGATAATTCCAAATTAGACAGTATTCGGCTCATGCAAGTGGGATTTTCACTCTCTAAAGAACTTCGATTTTTTTTAACCGCCAAACTTAGCAACTTAGACACTGTAGAACACACATGAACACATGAAGCTAAATTCTACTTAGAGATATGAAACATTGCTTGTTTTGTTTCTTCCCTAGCACATCGTGGAAATGCACTTAATCTTGTGCATTCCCACGGCGAGGGAAAGTGTGAAAAGAGAACTGGATGCTTACCGATTTCATGAGAGCCTGTACTACTCCTTCTGAAAAAAAAAAGCTAGACGGTTTATTAAGTGTTATAAAATATCTGTTCATTTGTTTATCCAATGATGTCAAAAAGAAAGAACAGTGCAATATATTCTCAATAGGAGAAATGTGAAATAAATTTTAAGTTGATCAGAGATGATCATTCATATACAAAAAGAAAAGAAAATGGGCTTCAACATTATTAACGAAGTAAGAGAACTCGCATCTGGTTGCAAAATAAACTATAATAATAGTGTTCTGAAATTTATGTATCCTTTTATATTGCATTTTATCATGCATCTTAAAACTTTCTTATTTGGAAAGCTAATCATAAGATGATAGCTTGGCAAGTAAGTCTCTCTGCTAGTCCGTTTCTTATGTCCCACAAATATCAAAAGCAACCAAACTAATTTCTCCAAGCCTTTCCATTCATTTTGTCCAAAGGTGGATAATTTGAGTTAGGAGACTTGTTTAGGGGGAAGAGTGACGATATCACATTGACAATTACTAAAACGAAACACTTAATGAAGAAATTAGTTGTTATGTTCTTCACTGTTTTTCAGATAACTGAGATGAGGGCAATGGGACGCAATAGTTTTATCTTCTTTTCCTTTTCTTGGAATTGAAATGAACATTAGTTTATTTTAATGATGTCAGTCAAATGCTACAGGAGTATGACAGACAATGAACACGTTACTTTTATGCGAATTTCCCTCATGAAAGGAGTTCAAGCCTATCCCGCATCAGTAATTCGAGCAGGATAAGGATTAGATAAACAGGAAATCATGCTCTAGTGACTAGAATGGATTTTTTTTCAAAGCACTTCATGCCACCAAAACACAGTGCGGTTTTCTCACCCAAGAAGATGAAACCCTGATTAAAGAATAGATTAGAAAAATATAAAAATTATATTAATAAAAATAGCATCAGAAAAACGGAAGATAAAGGAATGTATAAATTAATTAAACATGATAAATATTTTCATGGGATAGAGAAACATCAAAGAGTAAACAAGCGTAGCAATAATAATGCAGGATTTTTTTTTAATTCAAAAGAATTTTTAAATTATGAAAATCTAAAAGCAAAATTGAAGAATTTACGAAACGTAACAGAAAATTGGACTAAAATACTGTCCTTCAATTGGAACAACCTTAACGTAATATCAGGATATCAAAAATTCAACAAAAAGTCAACAAAACAAAATTCAACACAGGATATACATCAAATAGATTAACTGAGACGTCTACATATAATATAATTCTGACAGCTACATAGAATAATAAATGGACTAATAATATAATATAATATAATATAATATAATATAATATAATATAATATAATATAATATAATATAATATAATATAATATAATATAATATAATATAATATAATATAATATAATATAATTTAATATATTATAAATCATTAACCATTTGAAAGATAAATCAGATACAGCCAAATATGAAGGAGAGTATAAAATAAGAAATGAAACAAACAAAAATGTGACTTACAAGTAAAATACTGGGAGAGTTATTCTAAATGATTGGAATATGACTTTTATAAAGCACAGAAACAAAAACGTAGACTGAAACATATCTGAAAATAATGAAAAGAATATGTGAATACTTAAATATATCGTAATAGTAAAAGAACGATGGAAAAATCATTTCAGCAAAATTATATGAGGATGAAGAGCAGATAAAAATATCAGAAACATTAAAGCCAGAAAATACAGAAGAAACTGAAATAAACGACGATTTAATAAAATAAATCAACTCAAAATTGAGAAACAGGAAATTGGTTGCGACTAATAGATTTTATAATAAAATGTTAGGATGTACAAAAATGACCGAACATATGAAATATCTCATTTAATCTTTCCTTTAGTGTTATACTCGGTGGCCTGTTAGGGGAAAACAACTTGGTAAACTGCTACTGCTTATGATAGGCGGTTAATCTGATACGCTATGACTGTAAATGTGTTCTTCTGGCTTTCGGAGATTAAAAAAAAAAACCGAGGTTGTGGAAGGAAAAAACCTTCCGTCCCGGTATGAGACCAGCTAACTCACCTTCATTTGAAAAGTCCTGACAAAAGCTCGCATCTTAGATGGAATTCAGGTCTTTCCAACCGAAGGGCTTATTTTAAAAATACTACATCAAGTAATATATTATTGTATATTATGAAATGAAAAGGTATAGGCGCAAAAGAAGATCTACACCAACTGAGCCACGGTGGCTCTTACGTAAACATATACTGACAAAATTATGACAGAAGAAGAATTAGAATCACGACTAAATTATAATGGCACCCAACAGAGATTCCCTCAAGGAAATATAAAATATAACAGGCCAATATTTACGAACTGGTTTCTAAATATTCGCTAATTTTGTAGAATCAAATTACAGCAGGATATTTTGAAAGTACCGTTAGCATCAAGGAATCTGGTATGCACATTGCTGAAATAAAAAGATATATATATATATACGCAAAAAAAAAAAATCGTAATAAAGTATATCACTATATACATAAACAAAAAAGAATAAGGAAAAGATTCCAATAAGATTTTTTTAATCCCATGAGCGTATAAAATGCATATCCATGAAATATTAAAATAATTTCAGAAAAAAAAAAAAATTAAAGGAAATAAAAATAATCATAAAGGGGAATTTTGAAATTGGCCAGATATGCGAATGATGTAGAATTACTTCCAGGAAATGAAGATGATTTTTAAATTATGTAATTAATTTGAAAATTAAATTTCTTAAACAACTATAGATAGATATGAAGTAATTTCAGTATGCAAACATTAATCCAAACAACAGAAGAAATGGTAATTGCAGAATAACCAGTAAGATATAAGAAACTCTATGTGAATATATCTAATATACTGTAAAATATTAGAATATGTAACAGAATTAAAATAGCTAGAATTAACAGTTAGTGGTGAAAATAACGGACAGATTCAATAGAACATTCTATAAAAGCTAATTAAAATATGAGGACGTTTAAATTTTCTATTTAACAAAAGAAATAACAATAAAAATCCATAAATTAGTAGTTCGACCAATATTAATATATGCATGTGAAACAAGAATAGAAAGATTAAAACTACCTACGAAATGAAAAAATTAAGAAAAACTAATTAACAAAATAAGTTTTGAAAGAATTAAAAAATTAAAATGATTTATGAAGAATGTCAGTTACAAATAAATTAATAGATAAAAAAGTGATCAGAATGGAATTAGTATTAAAAAAATCAACAGAAAAATCTTTTAAAATAATAAGAAACCGGAAACTGAAAAAAAAATCAATTTGCAAACTAAAGATACAGACCAGCTACATTAAAAATGTTGTGAACACAAGAAGATTAAGGATAAAGCAAAAAGAAAAGGAAGAAGAATGCTAACTAACATATGCTACAAAGATCTTTTTAACTATTTCTTACTCTGACAGGCGTAAGAACTCTCTTGGATTACTCTTGTTTTAATATTTATTCTGAAATTTCTCGGCATCAAATTTTAATTAAATTTGTAGCGGCATTTACATCCAAAAAGCTGATTTTTTTTTTCATTTTTTCACTTGCTCGAAGATGATTTCACTTTCCAAAGAATATTCATTCCTCCAAAATCAAGGGAAAAATTCATTTTTTTGTCATAAAATGCAAGTTTAACTGCTGTGATGAAATGTTCAAAATTCTTAATTTCTTAACTTTGTTGAGAGAGAGAGAGAGAGAGAGAGAGGTGACAGTGCACAAACGAATCATATACTGAGGTGCAGTAAATCGGGATCACCGATTTACTGCACCTCAAAAATATTCACTAGGTTACAGATTCGAGATGATCTCATCATTCAAATACTATAGGGAATCACTAAGTAGTAATAAATTTCTGCTATAGCATCCGCTGACAAAAGAGATAATTAATCTTAATGAAATATTTCAATTCATGTAAAACAATTCGAATGCTAGCGTTTTTAATCCTGTTTAATACGCCAACATCCTGAAAAAAAGGACTATTAATTATCAAATATGCATTTATGATGTAGCTTCCGACACAACATATTTTCGTTTCTCTTCATTCAATGCTTTTACTTCTACTGATATTATTTTATTTTGAATAAAATTCTTCATCACTATCTTCAATTATTCTTCAATAATTGAATATCATTATATTCAATTATTTCAATTTTTTCTTTCTTATCTATCCTCAAAGCATTTATAAAATACCAGTACTACAGCTCTAATTTAAGAGATTCACATTAAAACTGAGAGCACACAGTGATATTATAGTTACATGTTAAAATTTTTGGATAACATTGTTAAAGAATTATCTTTACAACATACAAACTATTTGCAGCATTTAACTGGTCAACGAAATCCAGGGAAGAAATTACACAAGGATGACATTCCATATAGATAAAAATAAACTAAGAAAAATTACATAAATTTGAATATTCACACCAAAGTTTTTTACTTTAGAATTTTTTAATTTTTATGATGAATTTTATATTTATTTTCAGATAAGAGTTCCGATACTTCTGTAATACTTTATAAGACCTACCTGTTGACTTTAATTCGATCAAAATATTATTGGTATTTTGTTGTCAAATTAAACACATAAACTTTCTTAATATTGCAAAAATTACTTTTATTTTTAAAAACAATAAAAAACAAACACTAAGTCGTATAAGCTATACAACGTAAAAAATCCAATCGTCTATTAGAATCGTAATTTTGTACAATATTTGAAATACGTTGTTTTAACGAAATGTACCTACGACGTCCTGGATTTCGTTGACCAGTTAAATGCTGCAAATAGTTTGTATGTTGTAAAGATAATTCTTTAACAATGTTATCCAAAAATTTCCAAACAGTTGGATGGGAACACTGAAAGAGAGACTGAAGTCCATAGTGCCATCCTTCGATACAATTTGTAGTTCTAGCTATACAGTTGGCTGCAGAGTGTCTATAGTTCCAAGTAGAAATATTGAATAGAGGTTGTCTATAAGTGCCGTTCCTGAGCTGTCGACCTCGAATATATATAAGTTCGAAGTAAAGGAGAACTTGCTCGATTTGTTTATTATATTCGTCTAAATTAGAGAACAGATCAGCAATATCTAAAAATGTTTCTAACACTTCTTCTGGTAAAAGTGCAAATGATTGTAACATTTGAATGTGTACTGCAAATGACTGATTGGATTCATATAGAGATTTTAGTCCACATTCATTTGCTTTGCGTATAATAGATTGTGATAAGTGGAAAAAGCAGCCAATTTCGATGTTTTCAAACACGGTACGGAAAGCATTTATTGCTGCTGTTTCAAAATCGGTCAAAATTTTTCGTGGTCGAGCTTGAGGAATTTTCTCCAGTAACATGTTCAGCATCTTCACGTATATTTCTTCCTTTTTCCCTGGTAGAAGAGCCAGTAGACAAGGAAAAGCGACGCCTGAATCATATTGGACGTGGATGCTGTATAACTGATAATATATTTCTGGAACCACTTTAAATGTACCATCTGCTAGCCAAAAATCGTTAACTACAAGTTGATCTAGAAGAGTCTTGTGACCAATTAGTATTATACGTTCTGAATCTTCTGCCCCGGAATCATGAATAATCCATTTAGAGTACTTCTCTGGTATCTCAAAATTTTTGTTATCTGGATTTGACGGAACGTTTCCGATTGTTTTAGCTTTGGATCTATTTAATCGCCTCGTCATGGAGCTCTTCTTCGGTAGGCACATTTTTAATTCGTTTGATACAGTCACTAAACTGTTAGCTATAATTGCACGAGCCGTTGCGCCTGGATTCGACATTTTTCTTTTCATTTGATTTACAAGTTGATGAGCTTCAGATTCAAAAGTCCTATTAACATGACAGTGTTCTGAAGACTCACGGATAATCGTGTTGTCTCTGGTATGGAGCAGCGATCGACAATGTAAAGTTCTAAACTTTGCACAAAACCAATTAATAGTTCCGATAGCAGTTTCACGGTGACGAACAAACTCGAATCCTTTGTAAATCATAATTTGACCACCTTTATTACTAACGCCGTACTCAAAATCAGCCATGGGTAAATTAAAAATTAATTAAAAAAATTAATTACGAAATTTATTAACTCGCACGTTATACACTAGTTGTATTACGAGTCACTAAACTAGAACTGAAGAATGTAAGACAAAAATTTATTTATATACCTTCACCCAAACAATTCTTAGAAATTCTTGAGCAGTTCATGGTGATTAACAATTGTCAACTGGTTTTACCTTAGGAAATTATTCCTTGTAAATCTGAGGTAAATACTAATTAGGGTAGCTAATCACTACATCAGTTTGAGTTTCCAACTCAACCACCTCCCTAATCCCCTTGCCCAAATCTACACTAGTGATTTACCCGTTGCTGGTTATAAATTTTGTACAATTTTTGGTAAATTTTATTTTATGTGTAATTTCTTACTTGTGTATTTTTTCCTTTTAATTTTTTTCTTAGTGTATTTTTATCTATGTGCAATTTTTTGTTTGTGTAATTTTTTCTTTGTTTTTTCTTCCCTGTGTAATTTCTTAATTTCGTAATTTCGAAATTACTTGTGCAAATATTTTCCTATTTTTCCTTTTAATTTTTTTCTTAGTGTATTTTTATCGATGTGTAATTTTTTCTTTGTGTAATTTCTTCCCTGTGTAATTTCGTCCTCGTGTAATTTTTGCAGTGCAATTTTATCCCGTGTAATTTTTTCCTGTGTAATTTTGTCCTGACACGGATATTATATAATGCTCGTGATATAAAAATAAGAACATTAGAGTGAACGTTGTGGAAAAACAAAATAATAAGTATGGACACACCACACCATAATAAAGACATTGTTAAGTAATTTGAGACCAAGTAAGGAAATATTTCTCATAAAGTTTTGCACATCTGTCTTTATGTCATGTGCCGGAATGCTTCGTAGATCTTCCTTGTCCTTAGTATAACAACTGTATAGAAGAGGGGATGGGGGGGGGGGATTAATAGAGAAGAAATTCACATGATACAGCAATCATGGCGATCATCGAGCCTCCTCCACATAAGTTTATTGTAGTTTTCTTTTTCAAGAATGCTTCTTCTCGTGACACAAGCACTTTGAGGACCTACTTCCTGTAATAAGCGGTGCTGTGACTGTAGAGACGCTTGTGTGTGTGTGTGTGTGTGTGTGTGTGTGTGTGTGTGTGTGTGTGTGTGTGTGTGTGTGTGTGTGTGTGTGTGTGTGTGTGTGTGTGTGTGTGTGTGTGTGTGTGTGTGTGTGTGTGAGAGAGAGAGAGAGAGAGAGAGAGAGAGACACTGCTCGCAATGGAATGCCTCTCAGTGTCTGTTAAACACGTAGTGATCGTTGCTAGGTGGGTGGTGGCTATTAGACGAGTCATGTCATATAGAGAAGTGATCCTGTCAGACGCCAACGTTCACTACAACATGTGCTTCTAGATATTTTTCTATTCTAGAAATCTATTCTAGAAATGCTGATATTTTTCTACTGCGTACTAATTTCCGTTTAATTGCAAATGAAGAGACAAATATCGTACGTTATGTTCATAGCTGGCATCACTTTTATTAAAACTGTATTTTAAAAGGTTCAAATTCTGTATGTTCTTCCTTCCCATTTAAAATTACAGTATATTGTACTTACTACGCATTCATTGCGAAATGCCTTTTATTCTCTAATGAATATTTTTGTGTTCCTTTCCCATCTGATTTTATTCTGACGTACTCTGAACAACTCACGAATCATTTTCAATTCATAAAAATCAGTTATAGCTTCGAATTAAAATTCAAACAAAAGCTCTAAAGGCAGCTATTCATTCTATTTTTATATTCATTCTATACATTCTATACAATTAATTATTCTATGCAGCTCTTCATTCTATACAACAAGAAGTTACAGAAGAAAATTTCTCTTTCTATAAGAGCGAAATTTCAGTCAGTTAATTTGGAACAACACTTCATGTTCATTCAAAATGAACACGACCCACATTAAGAAATACTTTTTAAAGACTGACAATGTTTATTATCACACAAAGTACAGTATTTACATTATAAATTCTGAATTTTCTGTTCACTATTAAGATCCAGCATAAAGTGCTCAAAAAATTCAGTATTTAATAATAATAATAATAATAATAATAATAATAATAATAATAATAATAATAATAATAATAATAATAATAATAATAAAAACAACAACATAAATCAAAACTGAATAAACTTTTATGACATATACAAAAATAATAATATACATGTCACCAAAGATAAATTGTTGTTAAATACTGTATATAAAATCTTCAAGGCTTTGTTATATAATACAAGGACAATTTGACCTCGATGTTAATTGTGGTAGTAGGATTATACTGTGGCGTTACAATCGCACAGTCTTCGAAGTTAGAGCAAGCTTTTGTGAAAAGAGTGGGACTAGGTTTAGTGTTTGCGTTTTGGTCTATGTGTGCGGGTGATATTTTCCATTTAAGCTCCTAAATTATTATTATTATTATTACTTGACACCTCCAGGGAGCCCAAGGACTCATCGCGGGAGGGCACACTACTCTACTTTGATTCATCGTACAGGGTGGCTATAAATTAACTTTCCCTCTTTGGAGGTATCTGTAGCTAAAACTAATACACGGAATGAGATCATTATATTGAGACTTTTGAAGGCACGGGGAGATGAATTCCGCGAAAAAAAAAGACTGAGTACCAAAAGTCACCGATAGGGTAAATTTTGGCGCTGGCAGAGCCGAAAGCAGTCAAATATTTGCAGTAAACCAGGTAAAAAAGATTATGGCAAATTTTACTGTGCATACGTGACAGCAGCGCCACCAATTCCACTTAAAAATGGATTGGGAACGTTCAGGCAGTTATTCGAATGACTGACGAATTGTGCTTAATATGCGTCCTACCTTGCCCCAGCGTGCTTTACTTTGTTAAGTTGTTTTACCATCTACAGTACAAAGCCGTAGGGGCCCTTCGGAAATTTAGAAGGCTTCATAACCTGCGTACAGGTCCTATGTCAGCTGTAGCACTGAGAGCTATGATTAAGAAGTTCGAAGAAACTGAATCACTAGGAGTTAGACCTGGCAGAGGACGGAAAGCAGTGCAAGAAGAGACAGTAACAGACGTTGCTACTGCTGTGTTCGACATAAAACGGGCTGTTATGAACACCCAATCCAACTCCTTACGCTCAGCTGTAGAGCATGTCGCATACCGGATGCAATTTGTTGTACACAAGAAAGGTCAGCACATTGAAAATCGTGTATGTGGTCCGGGGGGCCTGATTCTGATGAATAAAACATTATTTCCTGGGCGTTCAATCACTACATTAATTTCTATGTCTCTCGCAAGTTGTTTTAGTTTAATTATTATTATTCTTATTATCATTGTAACGCGCACATATCCAGCTGGAATGAGTGAAGCGGCTGTCGCTTACACCGTCAAACTGTTATTATTCCATTTTATCTGCCTGTAATGTAATTATCGCTTGTTTTCGGCTCCGCCAGCACCAAAATTTCCCCTATTGGCGACTTTTGGTGCTAAATCTTTTTTCGCGGAAATCATCTCCCAATGCCTTCAAAAGTCTGAATACAAAATTTGGTCTCATTCTGTTTATTGGTTTTAGCTACAGATGCCTCCAAAGAGGGGAAGTTATTTTATGGCCACCCTGTATTTAGCCTTTTCATACTACTGATGATGTGCTAATTATGTCGGTACTACTTCCTTGTTTTCGTGTTCGTTAACTGTTTAGTTGTGGGGAAAAACATTAAATTGAGTATGTATGTATGAGATGCTCTTCCCTATGAGTGTATATACGGAGCACCGTATAATACACTCATCAGCCAAAACATTACGACAACCTATCTAGTAGCATCTTGGCTTAACATAAACTACCCGAAGTCAACAGCAAACCATGTAGTTCCTCCCTCTCCGTATCCATATTGAAACTAAAAGATGCTCACTAACAACTGAAGCGAAAGACCAGGCTTGGAATTGACAAAATCAGACTCACCGATCTTTAAGCACATTTAAACAACTAAATCCTATACTTCTGAAACCTGTGAACATGATATTCGATACGGGAACTATAACGACGAATTTAATTCTTCGCAATAATTACACCATTCCGAGCAGTGGAAAAGAAATGTCATTCAGAACTACTCTAGACCAATAGCTAACTGACCAGTCATCTCTAAACTTCTTGAAAAAAGTAATGTAATACACTTAAAACTACAAAACTATTTACAAAAATAAAAATAGCATAATCTCAAAAAAGCAGAATGGTTTCCAGGCAACGAAAAGCACAACCAAATCACTTGATAAACACAAATTTGCTATCCTTGTACTTCTTGATCTAACTAAAGTTTTTTCCAACCTTGACTGTGAAATACTGCTGGTTAAACTACTCTCAGTTGGAATATTAGGAGCACTATATACTTTGTTTAAGAATTATCTCTCAGAGAGAACACAAGTAACAAAAATAACCGGGAAATATGCATACAAAACGGAGTCCCTCAAGGAGCAATATTATCACCTAGACTGTTCTACACATACATAAATAACATTTCCAACCTGTTCCACACAAAGTCAAGTATATCAATATGCAAACGATACATCTTTATTAACAGTCCGCAAGCAATACCACCACTCACTCCGAAGCATAACATTACTTAAGCAAAATATATTATAGTAAATAACACTAAAACGCAAATTCTAATAACAAAACCCCCAGGAATCATTCACCCTACACCACTGAGGATGTAGAGTAACACTTACCACTGCATTAACCAAGGCAGATGTCACTATTCCGAAATCACATCCGTAACGCAGTACTCAGTTATGGTCTACACAAACAGCAGTCACTTTTCAATTCAAATTTAGAAAAGATGCACTGAAGAGTTATTAAACGGTACTTTGAAGACCCAGTATACACCAGTCAATAATCGAATCCATTAGGACAAAACACAAAATCCTGAGCATAAAATATAAGATACTACATGCTATTACAAATACATTATTTCAATAACGCTTATCTTAACAACAGAGACACCTTTTACTTAGCAACCAACCACAACCGTCTACACAAGTAGGCTTTAACAAATTATATGATTCAAATATGATGAAACATCTCATACCCATACTATTTAACAAACAACTTGCTACAGAACATTAAACCAATAACTGTATCAACAAGCTTAGTACAGAAATATGCCATCCATATCATATAAATCATAGAAACGACAATAACAAACGCAAACGGGAAAAATAAATAAGTTATGTTAATCCTACTCTCTTCAGAAAATCTAATTCTAGCTCTGAAGCCAGTGAAATTACTCTTACTCTACTATTCGAATTATTATTTTTATTCAATTAACGGAGTTTATAGTCAAAGAGTAACGGAAAATATGAAACAGTACAATGAAATATTTGAATCGCTAATTACTCCGATTTGGGCCTTAATCCAGGAGCCAGGGGATCGACTGGATATTATCATAAAATATGGGATGTCCCCGACATTGCTATTTTTTTATTTTTTTCCAGACGTTTCATAAATGCTGTTGGTATTGCTCCTAGCGATTCCATGATAATTGTAACTGTTGCTGCTTTCTTTTTCCAAAGTCGTTGAATTTCAATTCTGCAGATCTTTCTCTGTGTATACTTTAATAATTACTATTTTTAAATAGTAATTATAAACTTATTATTAAAGTTTAATAATTTAAGTAATTATTAAACGTTAATAATAATAAATATCTATCCTCAACGCATTTATAAAATACTAGTACTACAGCTCTAATTTAAGAGATTCGCATTAAAACTGAGAGTGATATTATGGTTACATGTTAAAATTACACTAGTCAAATCTCTTTACTATATTCAGTTTTGCATGCACGTTTCTCATACACTACTATCCCTAGTATTATCACATCAATAAACGATACATGTTGGTGATAGACTACTACAGTGATATCTGTCATTTTACGTTCTATCTGTCTGTCTGTCTGAATTTTAAAGTCTCATAATATTTTTGCACTTTAATTTTCAATAACATTATTAGCTGAGCGTTCTGGATTGCTTGCTTTTATTTTAATTTTATTTTAGGAAACCATATTTCCAACACAGACTACAATGTGCATCTTTTGTTACTCAATTATGCTTTTGTTCATAGTCTACAGGAGCATTCTTTCTGTGACTAATTAGATGGTCCTCTGTCTCTTCCTTTCTTTATTCGTGCACAATCGAAATTTGATATTGTTACAAATCTTTTTAATCTTCGCCTTGGTCACATTCGTTTGTACTCCAGGTTCTTGAGCAGTATCAGATCTTTTGTTTCTTTCTTTCTTTATGTTACTCTGCTGAAGCCATTTCCAACTTAATGATTGGCAACTTTTCCTTCAAATCTTTCAAATATTGACTATGGAATGCTTTATTTTTCCAACCGTTCGATCGTTTGCCATTTCTTTCTCCTTGTACTGCTTTTTTGAATAATTTACTGCATCCACTGTGTTTTCGTAGCTTCGACTAGAATCTTTTATTTGCTTACCTTGATGTAATCATTCGACGATTATTTTCTTCTTCTACTGTTTACTTGTAAAAGGTCACGTCCTCTACTTTTCCTGGCTATCTATAACCGATCCACATCACTGCATGAAGGAGAGTGAATCACGCCTTGTATCATTAACTGTCATTACTTTTCATATTTTACAATCAGGTGCATCCAATTCTGCTTGAGTCCAGTCAATTAACGTTGCTGTGTGTCTGATTATAGGAATGACCCAAGTGTTGATAACTCTTAGTGTCGTCGCCTCCATTTATTTTGGACTTTAGAATTTTTCTTAATATTTTCAAGTATTCAGAATTTTTTTATTTATTTTGGATGAGATGAATAAAAAATTTATCAGATTTCATCCTCGAAGCTTATTTGTAAAACTTATCTGACGATGACACCAGTTAGTTATTATTTATTGGTTTGCTTGCTGTGTTGGGAAGTAGACTGATGTTTAATAGGTTTGATTTCCACTGCAGCCGTTTATTGGGAAATTTGCATACGCACACTCACACACACACGATAACTTGGAATGTCTTGATGCGTCACTGAACTGGAAGCCTGAACGAATATATTGTGTTTCATTACGTTCATATGGTATTTAGGGTGCGTGTTTCTTGTTCATAGTTTCTTGTTCTTGTTCCTTAGAGCTCTTTTCAGTCTATTATAGTTTGTAAGGTTTCTGTATTCAAAAGATGATTTGTTTATCATGTATGGGATGTAGAAGTTTTGTGTGGCTTTTCCGTAGTGATTATTGTATTTATATGTGATATAATTAGTTGTCTAAGGTCTTGTTATACGGTATGTATTTCTGACTGTCTTGTAGTTGGTATCGAAATAATGTTTTAGCAAAACTGCATAGTGACATAAATGTTTTGCTGTCAGTTTTTTGTGTTCTGACACTGCAGTGTATATAAATTCGCTATTGTCTCTTTGTTCCCAAAAGATCAGTTTTATTATTTTGTACTGTAGCGACATTAATCCATTTAGTTTGTAGGGTGCACAGAATGCATACGTTGTTATAGCATATCTTAGTATATTTTGGCATAGTGCTTTGTATATTAGTGTTTTTAGGCATATGGGAACTATGTCTTTTAACCAGTAGAGTTTCCCAGTTATTGTTCGGAGTTTGTTGTGTAGACGGTTTACGTGGCTACTCCAGTTCATATCTGCATTGAAGTAAATTCCAAGGTATCGTATTGTTTTAACCTGAGTGATTGTAGTGGTTTTACTGTTCTGTGTGTTTTTTATGTTGGAGAGTGAATGTTGAATGGTTATATATTTGTTATCAACTGATTGAGTCAGTGGATTTCTGAATATCATTAATTTTGTCTTTTCTGAGTTTAGGTGTATGGAGTTTTTGGTGAGCTAGTCTATGAGTGATTTAAGTCGTGTTGCATATTTGTTTGGTCTATGCTTGCGTTATTATGAATGGATATTATAGCTGTATCGTCTGCGTATTGGAATATCTTACCTTTGAGAGGTAGCTGATTAATATCGTACGTCTAAGTGTTGACAAGAGTACAGCTCCCTGTGGCACTACACAGGTTACTGGTAGCTCTCTGCTTCGGTTTCACCCGATACGTATGATATACTTTCTATTTTGGAGGTAGTTTGTAAACCACCTGTGAAGCGGCCCGTCTATTCCAACATGCCTCAGCTTTTCTAACAAGGTTTGATGTGTAAGTGTATCGAATGCTTTAGTTAGATCAATAAAGACTACCATGGCAATTCTGTTTTTGTCTAAGGCGGTATTAATTACGTCTGTAAAGTCTTCCAAGAGAGATGTTGTTTACTTATTTTTCTGAAAATCATATTGTGTTTTGGAGATAATATGAAAGGTCTCTGTGTGTGCTGTGAGTTTCTTTAGTATGATCCACTCCATAATTTGATTGATAATTGGTAATGTTGCTATGGGTCTGTAATTGCTGATTAAATTTCTTTTTCCATGTTTGTATATGGGTGTTGTTATGTCGGTCTTTAGCATACTTGGTATCTGTCCTGTTTTAAATATTTTATTTAGCAATTTTAATAATATAGGTAGTTGCATGTTGCTTGATATCCTTAGGTCTTATACCATCAATTTCTGGGCCTTTGTTTGGTTTGATTTTATTACAGAGAGAACTTCTGCTTTTTAATGGTTAGGAACCATAATCTCTGTTTTGATTGTGGTCCAAGTGGAGGATCACGTTTTGTGATTGGGGGAATATTTCTGTGCAGTTCTTAGATGGAGTCTGCAAATTATTGGTTAAAGTCATTTGCTAGTCGTTGGAGAGGTTTTGCGTCTTTCATGAAGCTGTGGTTTATGGTTTCAGAGGCGGTGATGTTGGGAGCACAATCTGGCATCTCGTTGATTCATGTTGTTTTGTGCAGAGGTTAATTTGTCTCTGTAGTAGTTTCTTTCTTGCATTTCTTATTTGTCTTGTAAGGCGATTCTTTGTTATCTTATATTCAGTTTTTAAAGCTGGGTTATTTGGATATCGCTTTAATTCTTTCCATAGATCGTCCTTTCTGTGTATTTCTAGGATTAAATTTTGTGTTATCCAAGAATTTTGGGTTGTTCGTGAACGAATTCTGACTTTCTTTGCAGCTTTCTTATATATTTCCTCAAGTGTTAGTTTAATGTTGTTGTATAAGATATCTGCTGGACACATGGCTGGATACCATGTGTTCCCAGTTTCTTGTTTCGTGGTTGATTATTTCTTCGTCTATTATTGTTTTGTGTCGCTTTTCATCTGTGGGCATTGCATGGATATTTTCTTAGTGTGCAGGCTTAGAGCCGTAAAGTAATGATCTGTTACTTTGCACTTTATGACTGATGCAGTGTAACTGTTTGGTGGTACTCGGATGTTTATATGATCTAGACAGGAAGCAGTGATAGTATTTCCGAATATTTCTTCTCTAGTACATGATGTTATGGTTGGTATTAGGTTATACATGATAGCGTGTCTAGGTATTGTACAGTGTTGTTCTGGTTTTCGTTTGCAATATTTATGTTTATGTCGCCGATTATCATTAGGTATTCGGTTGAGTATATTTCTTGGCGTGAAAGCCAGCAATTGAGTTCATATAAGAATTTTATGTTGTTTAAGTTTGGTGGCCTGTAAATAGCATTTAGTATTATGGGATGCTGTCTATTGGTGGTATTAGTGATTTCGATGCAAAGGATTTCAGCATGCTCAAACTGATAGACAGTTTCTTTTGCTATTAATTTATGTTCGATAAATATTAATATTCCAACTCCTCTTTTTGTTTGTGGCATGATCTATATTTTTTGGAAGCCTGTAATTTGGAAAGCAGTCGCTTCGTCATTAGTTACGGATACTTCTGTTAGGATCAATATATCAATAACACGGTTAAATTCCTCAGATAAGACTGTAACAATAACCGATGTTTTCAGATGCTTCTGATGTTTGATGTTAATATGCAAGATGGAGACTCCTCTCGCTTGTACTGTGTGTTGTTTCCATG
Organism: Typopeltis vanoorti; assembly: GCF_054136105.1. Taxonomy (NCBI): domain Eukaryota; kingdom Metazoa; phylum Arthropoda; class Arachnida; order Uropygi; family Thelyphonidae; genus Typopeltis; species Typopeltis vanoorti. The sequence goes on along the minus strand of NC_143556.1, from coordinate 116,524,183 downwards.
CATCAAGCGAGTTAATGTACAATTGCTGATGTATTCGGGTGTGATTACATCTATCTGATAGTTCACATTCTTTTTTTTGTGTTGAGGGCTTCTTTTTGAATTAATTTAGAGTCTTTTGTTTCACTCTGGCAGCCTATCTATGTCTTCCGAGCTTTTTATTTGTATCGACTTTGAAGTATGTGACTTTCTCAAGAATATCTTGCCGTCTTTGTTCCACAAAAATTCATAATTTGTTTCTGTTTTTGCTTTTCTTGCTTGGTACAACAGATTCTGATTGAGTTGTGTTAAATACTCAGATAGAAAGATTGGTGTATTGTTTTGTGATGCGTGTAAGTCCTCGGCAACTGGTTTTTTCAGCCTGCTGCCTTTTATGAGATTGTCTCTTGTGGACTTGCTTGTCAGACGAACTATGACTGGTGCGGGTCACGGCAAGCCTTGTTTTTTTGTTCTTCCTGGGAATCCGATTTATGGTGAGAATATCATTATGCTGTAAGAGGATGTCAATTACATCTACTTACTTTAAAACTACGTCCCTGAGATTTTCTGTGGATGCAGTTTCTGGAAGACCGTTTATGACAAGATATTCTTTATGTTGTTGTTGATTTACAAGTTCGTATTGTAGTTTTAGAAAATTAAGTTCTCGACGGAGTTCGGATGCGTATTTCATCAATTTGTGTTGTCTGTTAGTTAGTACGTTAATGCTGATTTTATAGTCTTTTACAGTTAATAACACTTCTTCGACTGTTGAATTATTATATTTAACAAACTCTTCATATTCGCTATTTTTTGTTATTTGTTTATTTTGTTTATCAAAGAGTTCTTGGACAAGATCTACTAAGCTGGCTTTTATATTCTCTAAACCTTTATCTAATAATAAATTTACGGACTTCAAATTATAAGACTCATCTGTATTTTTTTATAATAATAATAATAAACAACGGTTTCAAGCTTTACTTCTGCTCATTTTCGAGCTGAAATCTACTCCTCTCCATTCCTTTTTAAGAAGTAATTGAAACAATTTGCTCACAAGTCACCTGGGCATCAGCTTCATCTTTAAAGATGAATCGGCCAGAAAATAGAAGCAGAAATAATGCTACCGCGTACTGGAGAGCCTAGGCGCCTAACTCAAGTCCACATAGAGTAGGCGAGAAGACTACGTGGAACGCAAACTGCATATATAATATTTCAACCATCAGTATCAGAATTGTAAAAATCTGGAAAATTAAAACAGATAGAGAGAGAACTTGAACTGTTTAAATGGGAAATAGTATGAGTTGCAGAGACCCACTGGACAGGCGAGGGAAAAACTCGACATAAAAACGAAAGCATATTTTACTCCTAAACTCAATAGTTGATTTAAGATCAATTTCCTCTAGAACCATTTCAGTAAGATTCAAAGTAAAAGAAAAAGGAATATATATAAAAATAATAGAAGCTTATGCCCCAGACTAATCACATGAAGAGGAGAAATATAGCCAGTTTCTTGAACAACTGCAAGACGAAATCAGGCGAACAACTACAAGAGATATCCTGATTATTGTGGGAGATTTTAATGCAAAGATCGATCAGTACTCTGAAGATAAAGCAGAAGTAATGGGAAAATTCGGTCATGGAGAGATGAATGAGAGAGGAGAGTACTTGATTAATTTTTGCAAAATAAATCAATTATTAATCACAAATATCTTATTCTACAACAGGCCACAACACAAATACACGTGGACATAACCAAACAATGAAATCAAAAACTGTATAGACTATTAAATCGTTAATAAGAAATGGAAACATTCCTTCCCAAATGTCAAAACATTAAGAAAGATTGACATGGATACAGACCATGAACTTCTATCAGCCAAACTAAAAATCAGTGTCAAAAGAAAGAGAATAAACCACCAAAAACAAAAGAAGATAGATGTCTCAAAACTCAATGATAGCTTGAGAAGATCTAACTGTCAGAGAACATTAAAAGAAAAATTAAATAATCTTACTTTAGATACAGTCTCGGAGTCTTGGAAAAAAGGTAAAGAAATTATTAAAGAAACAGCAACAAAACACCTGAGCTACCAGACAAGAGCAAACAAAGATTGGCTTACACAGAGATTTTGGACTTATGGGAGAAAAAAGGAATATCCAGAATTTATTTCTCAAAAGAAGATAATGAATAAAATAGAAATAGAAAAAAATTAGAAAAAAGAAATAGACAAAAAATGCAGATTAGCGAAAATCATATATTTAGAAGAAAAAGCAGGAATATGTGAAGAAGCATGCAAAAAACATGACTCCAAGACCATTTATGAAATAGTTAAAGAGATAACTAGAACATACTCACCCAACCCAGTTTCAATATTGCAAAAAGATGGAACCACAACAAGTAGCCGTGAAACAATAAAAGAGATATGGACTGTTCATTTTAAAGAAACGTTTGCAGCTGAAGAAAACAGATCAGGACGCCTTCAACTCATAAGAAACGTCTGACACAAAAGGCATACTAAATGAAGAAATACATAGAGCAATCAAACAAATGAAAAATAATAAAGCACCATACATAGACAACATTCAAAAAGAACTTCTATAAAAAGGGGGAGAAAGCATAATAAATTACCTAAGGGAACTCTTCAGCAAAATACTAAAGAAAGGAAATTTACCAACAGAATGGAGAACAGATCAGATCAGATCATACCCATCCACAAAAAAAAAGAGATGTCAGATCCTGCACTAACTATAGACCTATCACCCTTCTAAGCCATTGCTATAAAATATTCATTAGGATTCTTTAAAACAGAGTTAAACATTCCTATAAGAACAGATGAAAGAAGAGCAAATAGGATTTAGAAACAGCAGAAGCACAATAGACGCAATTTTCACATTAAACGGATTAACAGATCTTATGAGAGACAAAAACTAAAAAAATCTACTGCTGTTTTATCGACTTCAAACAAGCTTTTGACTCAATAAACAGAAGCAAACTCATTAAAATTCTAGAAAACAGAGGGTTCGACAAATACCTATTTAATTTTATCAAGAATTACTATTCAGAAACACAAGCAATAGTGAATTACAAAAACATAGAAACAGATCAAATAACAATTAAAAAAAGGAGTTATGCAAGGCTGTCCATTGTCACTATATTTATTCAACCTATACTAAAAGAAGTAGTAGACGAAGGACTACAGATGTGTGAAGGCATAACTGTAAATGGAAGAAATATAACATATTTAAAGTATGCTGACGACATAGTTATCACTACAGACAGCCAAGAAAAATTAGAAAATATCCTGACCAAGGTGCATCAAACAAGTAACAAATATGATATGAAAATCAATTTTAGTAAAACAAAACTAATGGTAATAGGAAGAAAAAAGGGAAGCAATCCAAATGACAATATAGACATTTAGAATAATATAGAACAAGTGAAGCAGTTCAATTACCTAGGATCAATGAACACTGAAGATCTGGACTATTTCGAAACCATCAAACAGAATCAATAATGGATGGATAACAATGGGCAGACTACAAAAATATGGAACAATAAAAGATTAAGCAAAGAAATCAAATTAAAGATACATAAAATAATGATAATTCCCACAATACTCTATGACTCAGAATGCTGGATATTAAGGAAAAAAGAAAACATATAAAGTCAATGCTTTTGAAATTAAATGCCTAAGAAAAATCAATAGAGCAAACTGGACAGAAAGAAAAACAAATGAAAAAGTCAGAGAAGAACTTAACTTTAAAGATACAATTTTTACAGCACTAAAAAAAGCCAACTAAGCTGGTTTGGGCATGTTTCTAGATACTATTAAATGGTAGAATTGAAGGACAGCCCAGCAGAGGAAGACCAAGAAAGAAATGATTGACAACACTAAAGAAAGCCCACTTGACTCTATAATAGAACTTCATAAAAAGACAGCAGACATAAATAAATGGCAAAAATTCGTCTTTGAAGAACTCAACCCGCCATGAGCGGAATAGAAAAAGACTGATTCATGTTATTAATCTTTAGCATTTAGTTTCATTTTACTATTTGTTTGTTTATATTTAACTGGAAACGAATGCAGGATACGAGTTCAGTAAAATACTGCTCTCATTAAAAATAATAATAAATGTAATAAAATAATATTTGCTCTCCCTAACACAGGTAATATGGTTATATTAAACAAAGAAATATTGTATTCATGTTAAACATGATAAAACCTAAAATAATCTTAATAAAATCCTAAAATAATAAAGAAAAGTTAATGCAAGACACCACTGTGCAAAAGCATCCAACATAGAATCTTTGATCTAGCGTTATTTGAAACAAATATCATCCATCTAAAACAGCGTACAGAGCCTCCGTATTAGATTTCGAGCCCAAGTATTATTTTTGTCTCAAACAGTGCAACTGAGAGCCAGAAGTATCACAATTGCTGCACTCAGATTTTCGTTTTCGCTGTATTATGACTCTTCAGTCAAAATGGTCCACTATTTCTACTGGCGCTGCTGATGTTGACAGAAACAGTACCGATCTACTGTTTCTGTTACCAACCGATACTGTTTCCACACACACACACACACACACACACACACACACACACACACACACACACACACACACACACACACACACACACACACACACGCTAGTAATTAATATGAATTAATAAACTCACTGGTTATAAAATCAGTTTTAATTAATTCATATTAATTTCAAACGATTGTAGGTAGCATATATTTTTCATCTCACCTGATTAGAGAACACACTGTTATCGTAGCGTTTCATTGCTGTGTTTAAGAATGGCAGCTGAGTCTAGCTTATTTATTATCTTAGCAAAATCAACAGGTTTTACAAAAGCATCATCCAACCAGTTTTTAGCTGATTTTTTACGATATATCCAGAATGTTCGCCACTGAATGCCTGAATGACTCTGTTTATTGAAACATGTGTATAATAATAAGATCAAAAGTATCACATCGTTTCAAAAGCTTCCTCTCGGGGAATGTAATACTACGGCATGTTGAAAAGGTCTGTGTCGTAATTTAGTGTTCGAATTTAGGGGGAAAATTTTCATTTCAGTAAAACGTTGTTGATCGATAAATATTTTATTTGACTCCAAATTAAAAGTCTGTGTACATAAATTTTCCTCACTTAAAGGAAAAAATGCATTAAATATATTCTCTGAAGGATTTAATTAGCGAAGCATTCCTTCACATTACTTTGGAGCATGAAGAATTAAAAGCATTATTACACTCAAATTTCTAATTTCATAAAAGACTAGTTAATCATTAGAATTCTTTTATGGATATTTGGTATCCAGTCCTTATATAGATTTTATGAAACGAAAATTCGGAAAACACGCTCCTTTACACTTTAGTAAACACTTGCTGCAACTAGCGTACATTCAAATAAATATGTTTGTGCTTAAAGAGCTTGGTAGAAAGGGAGGATGCGTCACTAGGCAACAGCTGGTTGTAGTTTTCAATGGAAGCGCACTATTAGAAGTGAATGTATTGATGAAGAAATCAACTTTTCTAATTCTTGGATATCCATAATGTTGTGCAGCAGGAGGTAACGGAATATTTTCCGTTACTTAGGTTACCGGATTCTGACGAATGTCGTACTATTGAAAACAATCTCAATATGTCATTAAAAAAAAACTGGTGAAGTCGATCATTTTCAACAGCAGGCTAAAGCTAAAGATGGCCCTTAAATAAAATGCTAAACGATTCACGTGTGGATGGTATTCCTAATAGTTAACTAAGCTAGAAATGATGAAATAGTCCTAAACTTGATTCCTTTAATCTGTAGCTTATTTAACGTAAATAAACTTTAGCAGCTTAGTTCTGAAACGAAAGTTCCAGTCGTTCTGTGATGATTATTGGAAAAGCTTTTAGTTTCTCCGGTAGAAAGAGTTAAAATCGAAATATTATTTTCGATGATACGTCATCTCTTCATTAGTAAAAAATAGTAATAAACTGTTAGAAACATCAAATGACTGTCTAGAAAGTCTGGTTTAGAAAATTAATTAAAGTGTGTAATTGGATTTACAAGACGATGTGTTAATAAAAATTTAATGAATATCTGCACCTCTTAATCGATAATGATTATATGAAGAGCGCAGAGGCGTGAAATTGAGAGATCTAGAGAAAAATTTCGTATTTATATATCATTCGTAGCTCTCTCTCTATATCACACACATGCAAAAACGAACTTCAAGGAACGTAACATGACATTCTCTCGTCATTGAAGACGCCAGTCAACTAGCTATGATAGTCGAAGTTGGGAAATATAACATTCATATTCTTAAATTGAAAACCCACTTTTTTTTTCATCTTGTGGAGCACTGAAACTTAGAAACTATATTACATTAAATGGCCAATTAAAATTTATTCTTGATAAATATATGTATAATATCATGTTTATTAGAAATACCGTTAAGCATATTACTAATTATATTACTTTTCATCATTATATATTTTAATGATGAAATTTTAATCTATTAATTATTAATCTATTTTAATAAAACGTTGATTTTTATCTCTTCTTTCAGAAAATTTACTATTCACAAAGCCCTTGTTCTAGCAATTTATGGAGCTCTCTCTCTCTCTCTCTCTCTCTACTTTTAAAATGTCTCTTTTTCTCTTGTGTTATTATTCTATTTTTATAATATCATTCCCAATCTTTCCTTTCATTATCTTTTCTCTGTGAGCATCTCCGATCTCAGCATCACAATATACATTTGAGTGTCGTAATCTGAGATATCGGCGACCACTACATTCACACAAAAAAATGTTATGGCGTGAGACATTTAAGTTTCTCTCTCTCTCTCTCTCTCTCTTCCAAGTTTCCATCAGCAATCAGGTCCGTGGAGAACGTGCCACTTATCTCCACCACCTGAGTGAAATAAATTGTGCGCATGTTCAGGTCGACTGTACTAGGTGCTTCGTGTAACGTCAAATGCGCGGGAGCTCTCGTCAGCTAAAGGGTTCCCGGAATGCGGAGCGGAAAGACCCGTTCGGCTGTGTGAAATGGACGGGCCTTTCCTACAACTGATAATGTCCAGCGGTGACAATTATTGTTCAGCTGTGTCAGCAGGGACTCGTCAGCTATAACTTCGTCACGGTAATGCCGGTAAGACCTGTTTCCTAATTACTTTTTAGTTAGCGGCAATGATCTGCAACAGTCATCAAGACGAACAACGTCTTAGACATGATCACAGCTAAGAAAACTTCACAAGAAAATCATTCGCCTGGAATCAAGGTAAACTGGCTGAAGACTCGATTGCATTTATAAGTATTACTCAAATCCCACTGGTCTAGTAATTGGCAGATCTCAATTTTTTTTTTTTTCATCTACACTGCCCACGATTGCATGGCATGAAGGACTACACGACTGAAATGGAAAACCTAAGCATCTTCGATAACCAAAGCGCAAACAGTACAGATGACGTCCCAGACAAAAACATTTTTATTCTACCATGGTGGCAACAATTGGGATGGAGCATAATATTTGGTTGCATGGTTCTGGTAGCCACTGGAGGAAACCTGATCGTTATATGGATAGTGTTGGCCCATAAACGTATGCGAACCGTTACCAACTACTTTCTGGTGAATCTCAGTCTAGCCGATACCATGGTTTCGACTCTGAACGTCATCTTCAACTTTACGTATATGCTGAATGGGGACTGGCCTTTTGGTGCTGCTTATTGTAAAGTTTCCAACTTTATCGCCATTGTCTCCGTAGCAGCGAGTGTTTTTACGCTTATGGCTATTTCCATTGATAGGTAAGTATGTCATTTTTTTCCCTGTTTATGTCTTATATGAATCTATTATTCAGAATGTACGAAATTTGAATGCTTTCATGACTGTAAAAGGAATTTAGAAGGGTTATTTTTTTGTTTGTTTGTACTATACAATTTGTTTTGACAGCGCTTTTTGAAAATGTAAGGTGTTTCACGCACTTACAAAGAGAGAGAGAGAGAGAGAGAGAGAGAGAGAGAGAGAGAGAGAGAGAGAGAGAGAGAGTAGAGAGAGTTGTCAGAGGTGGTGATCATTGTTATTTTAAAACAAGAAGTTTAAGAAGAGGTTTAGCCTGAAAACTGCCTGCTAAGAGAAATTAAATTAGATTCAAAAAAGGTTCGAAAATCTTAAATGGGTTATTGGAATATCTAATTTATGCAAATTATAATAATTTGTATCACGTAGCAAACTTGTTTTCTGTATCAAACTAAATTATCCTTCATGGAAAGAAACGAAATTCTCTCAATACAAGTGATCAATAATTCTACTTATTTTTGTCGAAAAAACTTCTTTGACGTTCTCTGATCTAGTTTCTAAGCTTTACTACTTTCCCAATAACCAGTAACTTATTGGTTATTTCGTCCTATCAGTAAGGATGTTTGTACATAACCGATAAAAATGCGAACTTCCATGCGAGTTAGTGAAACTTTTTTCATAACGCTTTTAAATTTTATTGGCTGTTTATGACTTCCTCTGTCGAGCTTGTGCTTTATACAGAAAGAAAGTTTTTACATATTTCACACTATGGGCACAAAATGCTTCAGATAAAACGAGGTCTAACATATATATTTTCGATAATCAGATATTTTTTGTTTGGTTTGATTTGGAAGTACTGTCAAAACAGCTAAGACTATGAGAGTAATATATTATGTTTGCGATTTTCCGACTGGGTTGACTGTTTTCAGAGAAGAAGAAAAATCATATCCCCAAAAGGTAAGTTATCTTCAAAGGTAGTAATTTTTTGTTATAAAAAAGCATTTATAAATTTTTTCGTCTCCTAGATTAAAATCTATCCATGGTCTTCCCATCCAACAGACCGATGCCATGCCGTCCTCATGGATTTGCACACTAACGTTTGAGTATACATTTTCAAAATAAATCCATCAATTACAATTGATCGTACGCCGTTATTTTGCAAAATAAAAGTAAATTTCTTATCAAGATTCTCGACCAAATTAAAGAGAAACGTTGTTGGTGAAGAGTGAGCAAGCAGGCGTGCATCAGTTCTTGTAAGAACGATTTTTAAGAGAACAGACAATACAGAATTATTGCCATGGTCTTCGAAATATGAATTTATTCATTGACGCAGAAGATTGCATCTAGATTACAACATCAAATTCATAGCTCTAGGTCAGCATGTATCTTACAAGGAGGTTTTGTGTAGCTAGATGTTCAGTGAATCCTTTGAATACCAATATTTCTTGATGTATCCTATCAACAAGGGAAAACTTTCCATCGAAAATTCCAGATACGGACGGCATGAAACTAGAAAAGAGGATATGCTAGCCTAGATTTTGAGTCTAAACTAGATATTACTACTACCACTACTTTTCTTCTTATTCTCCTTTAGTTTCTTTCATTTCCGCTGCTGGATATAGACTTCTTCCTTCACTTTCCAGTTCTTTCTTTTTTTAGACAATGTTTACCATCTTATTCAATATTATTCCAAACCTCCATCTTGTTATTTGACGACCTTTCAATCTGTTTCCTTCTCTTGATATCCACTCAATGCTTAATTTTTTTCCCCATCTTTCATCTGTTAATCTGCTAATATGGCCAGTCCATCTCCGGTTTTGTTACGTGAAGCATTCTTCTCCCCAATATACTTGGGGTGTCACGAAACCTGCCTTCCTGATTTTAGTCGTTGCCGACACCTCACTTCCATAGGTTGACACTGGAATAATGAACATATTAAATAGCTTTCTTTTTAAGTATTTAGGCAGATCTACTAACAGATAATTTTTATAAGAGAAAAAAAACTTGTGTAATTTTTTTTTATTTATTTATCTTGCTTTTCCTTAAAACTATCCGAAGTAATATAGTCATCCACAATTTAAAGAGTGTTTGTATACACTAATATTAGGATTATCGGATGATTATCAATTTGATCTGAATATTTCATTCATTTTGTTTTAGTCGTGTTAACGTTTTACTTTAATACATTACTACTTTATATATATATATATATATATATATATATATATATATATATATATATATATATATATATATATATATATATATATATATATATATATATATATATATATATTAGGATAACCAAGCAATTTTATATGCTTGGTTATTTTATATTAGGATAACCAAGCAATTTTATATGCTTGGTTATTTTAGCTCCTAATCCCAAGTATGCAAACAATTAAGTTTGCGCCTGAAACAAAGTTCAAGTCTAAAGATGGCACAACACCAGGGCAACTCATTGTAAAGGTGGTTAAAGCTTTGATCACTATTCTTAGTATTTTCCCATAATGTAAAGCACATCTCACTGGAAGATGTATACTGCAATGCATTATGGGTGGGGTCACTACCCAGACCGGTTTCGACCTTTTTTGAGGTCTCCTCAGTGAGTAGCTAGACCCTAAATACCAAGGTTTTAGTAATACAAAGCCTTATCAACTTTACCTATATAAGTTGCAACAAGGTGTATTAAGTTTTAATAAAAATCTCTGGAGGAGATATTGATGGGAATAAATTTTTAACTTGGGTATATTGTATATTAGGATAACCAAGCAATTTTATATGCTTGGTTATTTTAGCTCCTAATCCCAAGTATGCAAACAATTAAGTTTGCGCCTGAAACAAAGTTCAAGTCTAAAGATGGCACAACACCAGGGCAACTCATTGTAAAGGTGGTTAAAGCTTTGATCACTATTCTTAGTATTTTCCCATAATGTAAAGCACATCTCACTGGAAGATGTATACTGCAATGCATTATGGGTGGGGTCACTACCCAGACCGGTTTCGACCTTTTTTGAGGTCTCAGTCTTTTTTGAGATCAAAGCTTTAACCACCTTTACAATGAGTTGCCCTGGTGTTGTGCCATCTTTAGACTTGAACTTTGTTTCAGGCGCAAACTTAATTGTTTGCATACTTGGGATTAGGAGCTAAAATAACCAAGCATATAAAATTGCTTGGTTATCCTAATATACAATATACCCAAGTTAAAAATTTATTCCCATCAATATCTCCTCCAGAGATTTTTATTAAAACTTAATACACCTTGTTGCAACTTATATAGGTAAAGTTGATAAGGCTTTGTATTACTAAAACCTTGGTATTTAGGGTCTAGCTACTCACTGAGGAGACCTCAAAAAAGGTCGAAACCGGTCTGGGTAGTGACCCCACCCATAATGCATTGCAGTATACATCTTCCAGTGAGATGTGCTTTACATTATGGGAAAATACTAAGAATAGTGATCAAAGCTTTAACCACCTTTACAATGAGTTGCCCTGGTGTTGTGCCATCTTTAGACTTGAACTTTGTTTCAGGCGCAAACTTAATTGTTTGCATACTTGGGATTAGGAGCTAAAATAACCAAGCATATAAAATTGCTTGGTTATCCTAATATACAATATACCCAAGTTAAAAATTTATTCCCATATATATATATATATATATATATATATATATATATATATATATATATATATATATATATATATATATATATATATATATATATATATATATATATATATGATGGGACACCCTGCTGTTTTAAGCTGCCTTTTTATATACTGTAATGAAAGGTATCACTTGATTCACTAGTCGACAAAAAATGGAGGAATTCTCTTCTTCATGCCTGGTTTATTAGGAAGAGAATAAAAGGCTTTACAAGCAAAACGAAAATTACTTCACTCTCCCTCGTAATCCATTAAAACCTTAAGGATTCCCTTTGAAAATAGATGAATTTAATTCTTATAATTTCAGTTTTGTGTCTTCGTATCTCGAGTGAATGTTAACTTAATTCAGGCTCGAAAATAGTGCACGAATATTGACTCAAGTAATATATACATCTTCAGTCTGGAAACTTCAGATACACGGTGGAAAATTACTTCACTGCCCTTCACAGACTAGCTTTTTCGATGTTTAACGGACGTTTATGGTGACTGTTGTTACGTTATGCTTCGAGAAAACAGCCGAAGCCTATCACAGAAAGCGTTTTGAAGAGTAAACACTCATTTGCTTTCAATAAAAGAAAAATTGCAGTGTTCATAAAGTGGATTTCACAATTTGGGTACCGATATGCTGCACCGTGTAATCATTTATGAATAACTGAAGGTTTTCCAAGTACCGTCAGAGTTTTTATGTTTGACCACCTTATTTAGGATAAACTGAAACTTATTTCATGAAAGAAAATGAAAGTCTTTTAGTCACAGAATAGCTTCTATATTGCTAGCTGCGAGATTTATTATTTATTCCAGCCATTGTTCTTCGATTTTTGCGATATATTATTTACTGAATTTTGCTTTTCTTAGTTGAGATTATTATTATTTTTACTGGTCTTTCGAATGTCTTCGTTCAAAGGATGCCCTGTTTGTTGCTTCAAAGCATCAGTTCTTATTGCTAAGCTACTAGAAAGAGTGCAGGCAGTTAGCACTTTTAAAGTGCGGTATGCAATGCTTACTGCGCATAATATTCTTCTTAAACCTAACTTCGTTGCTCTGGTTTTTAAAGTGATTTTTGGAAGGAAGAATCGTTAGTAGAGTGAATTGTCCTATATCGGACACTCTCGGCGTGTCCTGATGACCAGTCAGTTTAAATCGATATGCCATGAGTCAAGAACTTTTAATGTGATGGTGTACTATACTGATGGCTGCAATAATCTAAAGATTCCTAACAAATCTAAAGGTCAAAAATAAACTGGGTATTCGTTGTTGGATTGATAGTCCTTAAGGCGTCCATATGCTAGGTTGATCAGTAGCGTTTCTGTCTAGTTTTTTTTTAACTATATCATCACAGACGTGCGGACCTAATGTTTATGATTTTATTTTTATGTCATATTTCTTCCTTTTCTCATCTTTTTCAGTAATGTATAGAAGCAGAAATGCTGTGCGTCTATGTAAATTAAACAACATTTAATTAACTCATTTAGAGGTGCGATTTATTCTTTTAAGCAACAAAATTAAAAAAATAAGGACTTTTCTTTCTTTCTTTCTCTCTCTCTCTCTCTCTCTCTCTCTCTCTTTGTATAGCCTCCGTAGCTTAGTAAGTTACCGACGATGCCCTTTGTTTGGAAAGACCTCAGTGTTCGAATTTTGTCTAGGCCGCTAGAACCTGTGAACGTGAGCGTTCCAATCTCATACGCAGTTAAGGACCTTCATTCAGGGAAACTCTGGTCTTGGGTTTTCACCTCGCAGAACAGCAAAATGACCTGAAGAACACGCACAAATTACAGACATAGCTGACAATGCAGATAGGATTAACAGCCATATCACAAGTGCTAATGAGGTTGCTAAGATGTTTCTATACCATTATTTAGCCGTGACAAACTATTGGAGCATAACATACCAAAGAAAGGTGGAATGGAATGGGAGAAATTACGGCAGATACAACTGTGAACAATATACATGTATTATGAAGCCAGTATATACATATATTGTGTCTGTTACTTGCGAATGTTGACTGGTTGGTTTGTTCCCACTAAGGCAGGCAACAAAAATCATTTAAAACCGTATGATAACGGCTAAATGCTTCGGCTCTTACTTTAAAGATCCTATGTGCTAGACTGTATTCGGACTTCGCTTTTACCACTTTCGAAAGGAAGGATAAATACTATACCGTTCTCTTAACTGTTACGAAGGCTCCATTTCGAAGGACAGATATATTAGCCGTACGTTAAGGAAATGCGTGCTAGATTTTACCCACACTTACCAACATAAGTTTTCTTAGATTTTCCGTTCTTCTTGGCGTGTTATAACTAAATAGTACAAAAATATGAAGTGCAGAGTTGTGTCTGAAGCTATATCATTCCTGTGCTGTTAACAGTTTATAATATTATTCCCTTTAAAGCATTAAATTTTCTAGAAGAAAGAAGTTAGGTTGATTTAATTTAATACAGTTTATTCCAGTTCTCCACTGTATAATATTACGACATCCTATTCCTTCTGGGTTTTGGAGAAATAGCATAGAGACCCTTTACTGACTCTTCGCATTGTCTTCTTTATACCTGTAATCCTCTAGGATAACAGTTTCTTTTTAAGAGGAAAGGATGTCTCGGATTCAAATCTTGGGCTACTAATTGCTTAGTGCATTTCAATTCTACTTTTCCAGTGCTGAAGTAGAATTACATCAGTTTAGTATGCTGTTGCTTGACATGCACCACCCCACCCCATATTACTTTTCTAGTACTAGTCAACCATACACATTTTAAGTGTACTCGCTTATGGATTGTTTAAATTTAGCATCCTCCACCTTACATAATTAATCCTTGTTAAATAATACAACAAAAGAAAAAAAGAAAGGAGCGGAGAGAAAGTGTTCGCTAAACTTACATTGGTTGCTCAAATATTGAAATATTCTTTCCAAATCATCAAAGACCCAGAGAACATCTTTCATTGTGAGACGTAGTTCTTCTCAGTTGTCAGCTGCGTAATGAAAACAACAATTATTTTAAAGTATTTGCAGAACTGCAAAGTGTAAAATTGTCACACTGACTTTTTGTTTAGATGGAAAATGTTCACTTCTAAATATACTTTTTTATGAACCCCATTTGTGCAAACTCGAATGGAATAATATCTCGCTCTGAATATCCGTAATGTGAGCTTTGTATGACAGTCGTGATATTTGCCCTTAGATTCAAATTACCTCGGTTCGATTCCCGTTAAACACGTGAAGAATCTTTATTGGGATTTTCAACCGTTTTCCCGGAAAACGAGTTTTTCATCGGGCAGAACAGATAAACCGACCAGCCAACACAATAGTCCGCAGACAAAGAAAACCAGCAGGCAGGGAGAATGTCACCATGTGATATCCTTGATTGATGAGAGTCGGTACCCAATCTTTTCCGCTATGGCAACATAACACTAACCTCTAATCATTTTTGAAGAGCAGGAATTTTCTTCAATTTAGAGCTCAGAGTTATTTAGACTTACGCTAAGACAATGGAACACTTGTCTCATAGTTGCGCTATGAGACTAAAGTACGATTCCTCTTAGTTGCTGTGAACATCGACCTGATTTTATGCTTTTCGAAGGAAAGAAATGGAGTTTATGGAAATAAAACTCTGCAATTTTTTCCGCAATTGCATAACTCGGCCTTCAAGTGAAAAGGCAAAAAAAAAAAAAAAAAAAAAAAAAAAGCACACTCGTTCTTTCGACTATGCAATTAAAATTCGTACAACACTCGTTCATATTTTGGTTCATATATGATTCGCTTTTCCCGGTGTGTAGAAGACTTCTGCGTCTTTTGCTTGACTAATTAAGCTGAAAAAAATAAGAAAAATAGAAAAAATTATCATTTATTTTTAAAAAAAAGCACTGCTGCAATAAAACATTAGTAATATAATAACTGTCATTACCCTAAAACAGAATTTCTACAATTTGAAACCATGTTGGACTTGTTGGCATTGCTGATTGCGTGTTTACGGTCTAATTTTCTCTATAGCCACGTTCTATTTGAAATGAGAGTTTAAGGTTGATATTTAAATGGCTATGGATGAGTATTATTTCTGTGAATTTCAATCACATGATAACATGGACGTATAATCTCAGATGCTTCTCTCCCAAAACACACACACACACACACACACACACACACACACACACACACACACACACACACACACACACACACACACACACACACACGAAGAAAATACTGTAACGTTACTGACGTTTCGGATGTCACGGTGGATCGGCAGCGAATCTCTTGTAATATCAGATTTTATCCTGAAGTACATGAGAATGACCATAGATAACACTCTAATTGCAGATCACTGCACTAAGTACGTCGCACAATGACCATGTAAGAAGGATCAGCAAACAAGATATCTACGTGGTCGGACAGGATTGTTGTAATGACACAATGATGAAGTTCAGAACGCGAAAGCAAAGAAGAAAAAAAAATAAACCATTTCTTGATTGTGAATAATGTTCATTATTATGTAAGAACAGGAATAAATAACTCTTTTTTGTGTGTCTTATTAAATAATTCTATCTTCTCTGTAAAACAAAATAAATGTTTGTTATTGCTAGCAGAATGATATGAATTATTCAGATTTATTTCTAAAGTATTTTTGACTGTTAAATATTGAGTACCATAATCATCTAATTAAAGAACATTTACAGTATGAAATCGAACTTACTCGTACTCGAGCTGAAGCAGTCCAAAACATATCCAAAGCGAAATTCTAGAGCGATGCTAAGATAACATATATCTGATGGATAACTATCTCATGCAGATACATAAGGTTTAGAATGTTGAATTTGATGATAGCGTCCATGAATATGGTGGTAAATAAAGTGTCAACACTGCCCTTAAACCAGTTGATAAAATTAGAGATTTGAGTGGTTCAAACGGTTAAGACGTAACAGCACTCTCGAAGACCAAACATGGCACAAAAAGATATGTGTACTAACTGTATTACATTTTCAAGATTTGAAAGGTTTACAGAAGCTGTTGAAACGCTTCATTGGAACAAACAGTAGCACAGCACTGGATGTGGGGAATTGCTTGCAGATATTCAAGATGAACGCTTCGTTGCACGAATCGTGTCCTGTCCTGAAATGGGGGTTACTTCAATTATTCCTCAGCTTCCAAAATCAACAGATCTCCAGAGTAAAACAGCACTTGCGATTCTGATAAGAAGCAGCATAGAGAACAAATACTCAAGTGACCATCCAAACTGGTTCCAGAAGATTTCACTATCATCTTAAACTTATGTTTTCAACAACTACAGAGAGTGAGTATTGCTTTTTGCGAGCTATTCAAGCACCAAAAGCGGATCTACTGTTAACAAGAAAAAATAAATAAATAAAACGAAGGAGCAGAAAGAAGAATTTCTCTGCAAGTCGGTCCAGATTCGGTTCCATTTCTTATTACTTAATTTTTACAGATGCCATGCTTCTTGCACGGAGGACGTTTCGCTAATGTGGAAAATGTCGAGAATTTTTCGTCAGAGAGATTGGACCTGCTATCATAGAAGGGTAATTACTTTGCAGAAAAATGAATCAAAGTGATCTTAAATTTTTATTCGAGGAAATATAAAGTTCAGCTTTCAATATTATGAAGTGATAAATAAAAATGTCAGAACTCAGAACTGTGTGTGCCAATCTCGTAAGCACAAGTATCATTCTGAATGCTTTGTCTGAATGCTCTGTGAGTTCAACATGGTAACTGGAATATGTAGAGCCTCCGTAGCTCAGTCGGTATAGACGAATCCCTTTGGCCAGAAAGCCCTGGGTTCGATTCCCGTCTATGATTCCCTTTATTTGGTCTCTTTCGACTGAAGGTGAGTTAGCCGGTCTCCTACAGACGTACAGGATTTTTCCACCCGGAAACTCGGGTTTTTCGTCCCTCAGAAACAAGCAAACCAGCGAACACACACACACACACACACACATGGTTCTACAGTCAAAAAATATGTTCCTTCATCAAGAGAAGTCAACCCTCCTACCCAAAGGGACGGAGAAAAGGGGGGAATCCCATATGAATAAATAAATTGGAATATGTGACTGGTCTTCGGTTATTTGTTCTTTTCATTGAAGATCGCTTGGACGAGTCGGGAATCGCCAGGATTGGTGAGTACAGAGCAGTAAATGTTATCTTAACAGTGAAAAATAAAATTAGTGCCTTGATATTGGGCAACGATATGACTAGTTCTTGTGTGGTTACTCAGCTTTTGAAATTTTTTTAACTACCTCCGTTAAAAATGACTTAATTGCCAGCAAAAATTATAATGTCATTCTGATTTATATTTCTTTATGTAAAGTGCGCTAAAGGAAAGTTGCCAACCTATATTAAATTAGCATCGCTGGTGGGATGAGGATTAAGTAATCCAAAATCCTGCTAAAGAAATGAAACGTGGAACTTTTTTTATACCCCTTGAGGCCCCCAAGCACGCTGGTGGTCTTACACCTGGGAAGAAATTCATCACTCACCTACTGGACATGTGACAAATGATGTAACTTTAATGACTTCGTATCCTTTATTTGAGCAAGTCTAGTTAGTGAAAACACAAAAGGTGCTGGAAAAGTATTTTTCAAGGAATATTGTCTGTTTTACGAAAATATTACGTATTGCATAATTACATTTTTCAACCACCAAGTATCAGCTGCTGTTTATAAAATTTCCAATATAAATATTAATATCGAAACAATATCGCTCAATCATCTAGTAGCTAGTAGAAGTATAAATAGAAGAAGTAGAAGAATCCGCTGGTTTAAGACTGGTATCTCATCTAGAAATTTTAAAAGTGAATGAATTAAATGTAAGTCATGCAGTTGCAAGCAAAGTTTTCTTGGTTGGATAATGGATATGCTATCCACTCACTCTCCAACCAGGACTGCAGATATGTCAGTGTAGCTCGTAGTATGATTATGATATTAAGCTTTCATTTAATAGAGCTATGTGGATTTCGACTTATTGAATATTTTTAATATTCCCATGACCTCTGATAAGTTCATGGCTTAGTGTGATGCAGATGTACTATGTTAAATTCCACTGGAAATTTGGGTTCGCCTATTATTAAGGGCACAGATTTTTGTGTGTGCGTTAACAAGCCAATTTGAGTTGCCTTTCACATAGCAAACCTCTTTCCCTTATCCAGCCCTCAATTCTGTTTTTCTTTCACCAGACAAACAGCTGGTGAGAGTCCAAAACATGCCAAAACAACGGCGCATATGGAATTTGTTGCCATAACAACAATTCTGAAAAAGCCCAAGCTCTTCTTTTCTTTTCCTATCACACATAGTCACAAAATAATGCTTTTCTGTGTGTGAGAAGGAATATTCTCATGATAATTACTGTCTTGCTATATCAGAAACATCTCTTCCGGTTCGATTAGATTGCGAAAGTTGCCTAAATATTCAAATCGCGTGCATATAGCAGTTTCGTTTAATTTGCTTTATAAAAAAACACAACATTAAGGGTTACCGTGTGGAATAATCTAGGATGTTCTCAAGTGATACGCTATCAGCCGTCTAAGTTTAGAAGCACTTATTTCTAAATTCGTATTCTAAGCATAACGCTTCTGTGGGAAACAGATTAATCCCACACACACTTGCTGTTCATAATATCACTTCCAGACAGGCAATAGTTTCATTAATATGACACCTACTACTGGTTTTATTTGTGTGCTATTTACATAGATAATAACTATTTGCTATTAATTAAAAACGCTAAATTACTACTGCCTCTCCGCCTGTGTAGGTGAAGAGTTTTAAGGAATATGACAACGATTTTTGAATGAGGTTCAGGTCAACGAA
Source organism: Typopeltis vanoorti (assembly GCF_054136105.1). NCBI lineage: Eukaryota > Metazoa > Arthropoda > Arachnida > Uropygi > Thelyphonidae > Typopeltis > Typopeltis vanoorti. Next base: position 116,504,959 of record NC_143556.1, on the reverse strand, counting down.
AAAAAGGACTGTTTCAGAAATATTAATAAAATCTATATGCACATATATATTGCAATGGAATTTTCGTTTTCATATCAATCACTTCTCTTTTTGCCTTACTCATACTTCTATTCATATACTTCAGCCTTTTCATTCTTCAGCGGTCATAAACTACCGCTGGTGGCTTAGTATTGCCAAAATACATTGCTTTAATTATTTATCACTATCGCTGAGATTCGGGGAATCACACGTCCTACTCAAGAGGGAATTCTAGAAAGCAGTCGGAAGTTAAACAGAATGAACACAGACACATGGTCAACTAAATATAACTCTAAATATAAAATTACCAAAATAAAATAGAAACAATTACTAGCTCACGGAATTTTGTTCAATATTGCTAATTGCGAGACAAAACTTTCATCAATATTTTGAAAAACACTTGAAATTTTTCACAGCACTTCAAAGTTTCAGTCTCAGTTGTTTATTTATTTATTTTATTTATTATTCTACTACTTATTATTTATGAATATATCTTCAACGATTTTTGGCAGAACGAGGATTTTAAAGAACCCGAGGGTTCCAGGAAGCTCCTGGACAATGATCTCTACTATTGTTTTAAACAAAGAATATTATATTCAGATTAAACTTAAAACTACGTTTCCACTAATAATAGATGAAGTAAGATAACAATCCAATGGATACGACATTTTTGCAGCCAGTCTGTCATCCTATAACCGATTGGGAAGCAATATTATGCATATGAAATGCTTTTCCGTAGCATATGAGGAAATACACGACGCAGTTTCACTTATTCAATTCCGCTCGCGAACGATGAATACGTTTCCCCTTAATACAATATCCTCGAGTTTGATACTACCGTAAGTTCTCTCTTATTTCTAGTAACATTTGTTAACAGCAATAAATTACGGCCTTGATAAATTATCAAGATAACTATTAGGGTGTTTCAAAAGTGATTAAACATAATGGTACGAACGGAATGAGCAGAAAGATTAAATTTCTGCTAACAGAGAAAGAGAGGCAGTTATCACATTTCATTCGCCAATAGCACGTGATATAACATTGGAAAAACACTGTTTCCCTAACATGCTAAATGAAAAACAGCGTTGAAGTTGATACATAAAACTGCAAAATTTGGAATAATGTAGGTTGAATAAAAGTTGAGTAATCTTCAGAAAAACGACTTGCTCTTTTTTGCGCAAGAAAGTAATCCATTGCACCCATACAGCAAGAATACATTTATCATAGTTACTGGAGAGAATGTAATAGTTCATTTAATGTTTGGACATAATATTCTTTTTCCATTGAAATGATGAAATTTTGAACAAACAAGGAATTCAGTTCAGCGGTTTTGTTCGCTCAGAGGGGACTCCGGTCGACAGAAAGCAGGTTCTTGACAGTAAATCACTTGACAGTAATTAAAGTAATAAGAAACAGCTTGCGCCATCATGGTGCATTAATTTTATCGAGGTGGCTTGAAGTGTAAAAGTGTTATAATCGTTATAATAATTTAAAAAATTCTACTGATAAATGAAAAAAATGACAAATATAGTATTATTTGTGAATAATATAGCTTCTCTGTTAAAGAAATTTTAGAAACTTCATGACTTCTAAATTTCTGTTAATATATATATATATATATATATATTTGATAATGGGTTGTTGGTAATGGTCGTCTGTTATAGTTTGCGACTTAAAAAGAAATAATGCAGAAGTATCTATAAGATTTCCTTTCTTTAACTCCAATTGATCCCATCGTTTTACTGAATATATACAGTATTATGGATTTTGGTGTCACATTGTTATTGTTGTAGAGATTATTGAATAATCTGTCGATATCATATAAGTTTCTATGAAAGAAATTATTTTTTCAACTTCACCTGATGGTCTATAATAACCCATCAAATATGTTTTCTCTGAATACACGATAACTTATTTTGTTAAAGAAATTAAATTCCCAACTACTGCAAAATCAAAATAATTAAGAGCAAACTTGTATGCAACACATGCAAACAATGTGTGTCACTGAAACACACAATTGCATGACCCACAACCGAGACTTGGATTCAAACAAAATACAATGGATTTTAGCACTATTCATCCGTAGAAATGTATTCAGGATACTTTCTTTGTTATCGACACATGCAAATCGATAAATTTCATGATTTCATATTGTACCTTCCTTGTCCTAGTTTGAAATATGGCTCTTTATTCAATAAGCCCGGTGTGTGCCGATCTTCATAATAAATTAATTCTATGATTCAGCAATGCTGAGATGCTAAATCAAAGAATATTCATATTTGTTTATTTGGATTCTGAACTCAATACATTTTGAGCTACTCGTATTTCCTGTGCCTTTAATTCTATACTGTTAAAGTAAAATAATAGAATTCCTAACAAGTCAAAAATAAGTTAATGTTATCGCATCTTCCTAAATATAAATTTATCTCATTGAACTCTAGCAAAGAGCTTCATTTTGAGAATTTGTTAAGTACAAATGCTCTATGCTATCTGCATGATGCTCTTGTGTAAACTAGCTTTCGGTCACTGTTTGTGTCTGGATTTGTTGCTTCTAACATATCAGCTTATATCCAAATGTTTTTGTTTTCCAAGCAACCAGATGCCATTTTATTGATATGAGGCTCTCTCTCTCTCTCTCTCTTCCCATCACACAAACACACGTCTCAATTGCCTCCCATTGGCTCTTATTCTCAGACGTCAGTTAACGAGTCATGGTGACTCCAGCTTGATATTAAGTGATGGTTTAAACTAAAGTATACTAGAGAATAAATTATATTATTGCTTTAATCCTTTACTGAGAGTAAGCAAACAAAACTTTGCACCTGAAATATCTCCACAACTTGGGCAAAGAATTAAAAGAAGAATATAATTTCTTGTAGAGTATAATTTACTTTCTAACCAAGGAAAAAATTTCTACAATCATCGAAAAAAAAAAAAAAGAAATAGATGATGACTCATGGCTAAAAGCATTTTGAAAATCTAATGCAACCTTTCAACCCACTAGTACAGAATAATTCTAAAGAAAGTTTGCCGATAATTTCTTATAGAAGTAGAATGCTTTCAGAAATGCATTTTACACCAGTTTCCGTACCACAATGATTTATTAGAACTGACATTAAAAATTCACTACAACAAAATATTATCTTATTATTATATAATCTGTACTCACATACACGATAGATATCGCGTAAGTTTTTTATACGAGTGCATTTTTTATTAGTATATATATATATATATATATATATATATATATATATATATATATATATATATATATATATATATATATATATGAAACGTACTATTAACTCGGGGTTGGGATATGTTCATTTTTTAAATTAACTGACTTAAACCCGAGAATTATAACACAATGACATTTATTTGAAAAAACGCAACATGTTTCGTCAAAAATGACTTCTTCAGGCGATAAGAACATAGAAAGACAATAAAAGACACTTACATTAACATTGACACACTCTAAAGCTATACAACTGTAAAGCCATAATATTCGACTGTAAATTACAGTTATGAGCTTGAACTACAGTCCGAGTTAAAGTTCTATTGTTGTACACCTGTGCGTGTGTGGAATCACGCGATCTCCAGTATCTAATAGTAGAGTTGAAAGAGTCTGCCAAATTATAGCTAAGATTATTATTCAAATGAAAAGGGTCTAAGGTGATTTCCCTTGACTCTACAATGCGGCGCTCTATTTCATCATGGCTGATGTGTAGGTTTGAAGTCAGTGTCCAATCTATTTCATGTTGGTGGCCTTCGTTGTTCGTGTTTATTGAAAGCAGGACATGGCCAGACAGAGCAGTAGCTCTGGTTCTCTTATAGGCAATGTCTCTCTGATGCTCATTGAGACGTAGTAAGATAGATTTTTCTGTCTGTCCATAGTAAGGCTTTCCGCATTCACAAGTAACCTTGTATACACCTGGGAATTGTAGAAGGTTGTGAGGTTGTTTATAGTTGTTGAAGCGTGATCTTATTTTTGGCAGAGTCGAGAAGCACGTTTTTATGTTAAACTTCTTTAGAATTCTGCTCAGCTTTTTGGATAGTGTGCTGATATATGGCAAGACGATATGACCTTTGGAGTCGTCCTGTGTCTCTACGTTGTTACGTTGGTGGCGGGATAATTGGTTGTTAATACTTTTTAGAGAGTAGCCATTGTTTTTAAAGGTCCATTTAAGATGTTGTAGTTCCTTTTTTAGTTCTTCTTCATCTGACAGTACAGATCTTGCACGATTCGCTAGAGTTGATATAATACCCAACTTTTGCGCTGGATGGTGATGGGAGGAAGCATGCAAATATCTGTCTGTGTGTGTTGGCTTTCTAAAAATAGAGACTTTAATTGATTCAGGCGTCTTGGTGAGTTTAACATCTAGGAAGCAGATGGAACTATTTTCTTCAATCTCCATAGTCAATTTTATATCTTGATGGCGGTTGTTTAAGTGGTCGAGGAACTTGTTAAGATTCTCAGTACCATGCTCCCATATGAGGAATATATCGTCCACATATCTAAGCCAAATTTTTGGTTTTAAAGTAAAAGAGGAGATCGCCTTTTCTTCAAAGTCTTCGAAAAAAATGTTGGCTAACACAGGAGAGAGAGGGCTTCCCATAGCTAATAGAACTTTAACTCGGACTGTAGTTCAAGCTCATAACTGTAATTTACAGTCGAATATTATGGCTTTATAGTTGTATAGCTTTAGAGTGTGTCAATGTTAATTTAAGTGTCTTTTATTGTCTTTCTATGTTCTTATCGCCTGAAGAAGTCATTTTTGACGAAACATGTTGCGTTTTTTCAAATAAATGTCATTGTGTTATAATTCTCGGGTTTAAGTCAGTTAATTTAAAAAATGAATAATATATATATATATATATATATATATATATATATATATATATATATATATATATATATATATATATATATATATATATATATATATATATATATATATATATATATATATATATATAATTTTTTTTTTTTAATGAAGAATTAAATGACTAGAACCGAGATTTAAGTAAAAAGGTTTTAATATAAACACACTACTAGTTTCGGCCTGTACCAGCCTTTTTCAGGTGACATTATAAAAGAAAAAACACTAAACATTGAGGGTTAAAAGACTATGAACAACACAGACAGTCTTTATACATAATTAGCATGAAAACGTTGTAGTTGTATTTGAAGCTGTTCTTTCGTTTGTTGCATTGTTGGGAGAGTGCGTGTTTGCTGCATCACGTGAACGCCAGTACATGATTACAGCTGAATGACTATCTGGGAGGTTGTAGCTTAAGTTGTTATTTAGATGAACAGGATTGAAGATGATTTCTCTAGATTCCACAATTTTTCTCTCTATTTCGTCACTGCAACTGAAGATGCTAGTAGATTTTTCCCAGCAGACTTTGTGACTTTGGTTATCATCATCATTAGGATTAGCCGAGAAAAGGATATGACTTGATAATGCACTCGCTCGCTGTCTCTTGTAAGTAATGTCTCTCATGTGTTCTTCCATACGCATTTCGACAGATTGTCTGTCTGCCCGAAATAAGGAATATCGCATTCACATAATATTTTATATACACCAGGGTATTTGAGTTGATGATGACAAGGTTTTGGGTGGCTAATTCAGGAACGGATCATTGGAAGTGGAGTGAACAAGGTTCTGATATTGTATTTTCTTAGAACTTTTGCTAATTTGTGTGAAACAGTACTTATGTAAGGAATAGATATATTGCTTTTGAATCTATTTGTTTCTTCTGAGTGATGTCTACGAGGATTAAGAAGGAATTTGTCAACGATTTTCTTGGAATATCCATTAACTTCGATAGAAGTTTTCAGATGGTTTATTTCTGTAAGCAGTTCATTTGGGTCATCAAGAAGAGAACGGGCTCTATGTCCCAAGGTGGAAATTATTCCAATCTTATGAGGAGGGAAATGATGAGACTGACTGTGCAGATATCTGTTGGTATGTGTGGGCTTTCTATATATATCGATATTTTTAGTTTACCAGAAGAGCGAGTCAGTTTGACAACAAGAAAAGGCAAGGAATTATCCGTTTCAAGCTCAGCAGTAAACTTAATACTTTGATGTCGGCTATTGAGATGTTCGAGGAAAACCATAAAGGATTCATGTCCATCGCTCCAAACAATGAAGACATCATCCACATAACGTTTCCAAACTTTAGGTGTTAAAATAAAGGAAAAGATAGCCTTGGTTTAAAAATCCTCTAAGTAAATATTTGCGAGTACAGGGGATAAAGGATTACCTATAGCCAGTCCATGATTTTGTTTGTATATATTATCTTGAAATTTGAAGTAACTGGACCTGATGCAATGTGTAAGCAAGGCTAACATTTTTTGGATAACTTGTCCTTGAGTAATGTTAGGACTTCATCTGTAGTGACATTAGTGAACAACGAAGTTATGTCCCAGCCAGCCATGATGTCATTTTCATCAACTGTAATATCCTTGATGTATGTAACAAATTCTGTAGTGTTCTTGATAAAGGATGGTGACTTCCCTGAAAAGCTTTTGAGGTATTTGGCAAGGTATTTTGAAAGATTGTATGTAGGAGAATCGATACCTTCTACAATTGGGCGTAATGGGGTGTTCTCTTTATGGATTTTAGGAACACCATATATGCGAGGAATTAATGGATGGAGAGAGCGTAGAGATAAACGGACGTTTCGAGATAATTCAGTTGTTGATTTTAATAAGTTGTTTGTACGATTTTGAAGTTCACGAGTTGGGTCTCTCTCAAGTATTGAGTAGGTATCATTATGTAGTAATTCAATCATTTTATTCTGGTAATCTTCAGCGTTCAGGATGACTGTTGCATTTCCTTTATCCGTAGGGTGGATGATTATATCTCTGTTGTTTTTTAACTTTTAATAGCTTTGCGTTCAGTTGAAGTAATGTTGTCTGCAGGTGGTTTTGCGTTATTGATAATAAAGATTGATTCAATACGTAGAAAGTTTGCATCTTGTGGAGGGAGAAAAGAAGCAGCTTTTTCTATTTTTGTAAGTAGTGTCTCCTTTGGTATTAATTTTGGGGAAGGAATGAAGTTTAGACCTTTACTAAGGATGCTTTGTTCTACATCTGAAAGTATATAGGAGGATTTGTTGATAACGACTTTGTCAATATTGATGTGTGGTTTTGAGTTCCTCTTATTTTGTAATCTCATTAATGTTTCAAATTTACTTATAAGATTTACTTTGTTATCATATTGTATTCTGGCTGCTTGAGATTCACAGTATGTATTAAAGGTATGCCAATTTTCATTATCTAGAGATTCTTCCAGTTTTTCAGCCATGGTTCTTTTTTTATTGAAAAGAAAAGCGAGAGTGCATTTAGTATCTGATATTCTTTCAGACAGTAGGTCTAATTTATCTTTATGATAGATTCTCTTCGCACGTTCAGTTGTTATGTTTTCTTTAAAGCATATACATTTAGGAAAGACAGCATTGAATTTGTAAGGTTTTAAGAAGACCAACCTGTTGATGTTTAGTCCTATCCTCTTTAGTGTCTTGTTGAAGTTTCTTTTATTATTGATAATAGAAGCCTCATCATAAAGTTTATAGATGACAGAATGATCATTGACTCGGTTAACAGTTTTATGAAGAATTAAATGACTAGAACCGACATTTAAGTAAAAAGGTTTTAATATAAACACACTACTAGTTTCGGCCTGTACCAGCCTTTTTCTGGTGACATTATAAAAGAAAAAACACTAAACATTGAGGGTTAAAAGACTATGAACAACACGGACAGTCTTTATACATAATTAGCATGAAAACGTTGTACTTGTATTTGAAGCTGTTCTTTCGGATACTAAACGCACTCTCGCTTTTCTTTTCAATAAAAAAAGAACCATAGCTGAAAAACTGAAAGAATCTCTAGATAATGAAAGTTGGCATACCGAGTCAATGATCATTCTGTCATATATATATATATATATATATATATATATATATATATATATATATATATATATATATATATATATATATATATATATATATATATATATATATATATATATATATATATATATATATATATATATATATATATATATATATATATATATATATATATATATATATATATATATGACAGAATATATATATATTCTGTCATATATATATATGACAGAATATATCATATATAGCATATGGTTGAGAAGCGCAAAGCCTAGTGGCTTTGCGCTTCTCAACCATATGCTATATATATATATATATGGAATCTTTTTATAAGCTCACATAAACAGTGCGTCATCTGATAAAAGGGGGCTCAGCGTCCTATTTATTTAGATGAAACAATTTAACAATCATACGGGAAGAAAAGTGCATAACAGTTACACCTGCAATATTGTTTCATGTTAGCCGGTTTCATACAAAGACAGCAGGGTTCTTCATCCTGGAAAGTATGGTTTATCACACAAATCAGGAAAACCGGCAAGCGAATACCCGTAATTAAGGAATTTAATACACTAGCTACATAGTCTTAGATGCTCCGCCTATTATGGCAAACAAGTCGTTTCATGTTTATGTATTTTTTATTGTTTAATAAAAAAAATGCGCAGTACCTTGACTAAGTGGAATTCAAGATTTTAATGCTAAGTAAAGTATTTGGTTTTCTTCTTTTGTATATAAATTATGAGGTTCCAGGCCTGAATAACTGTAATTGTAAAGTTGTAATTAGTTATTATTTTAAAACACAATTTACAATGCCTTGCATTTCCAGGAAGGAAATCAGGTAACCAGCTAGCAAGTGCGAATTCATTCAGCAAATCATTAGGCTGGCAGGAAGTTATATTAATGCGAAGTGCTATTTTAATGAAGTCGTTTAGCTTGTTCATAAATGTCACATAATTCCAAGTATAGTAATTGTATGCTTCTCTATCCTATTAACTCGAAGACGGCTTCTGCCTAAACCTTATTCCCTTGTGGCGTGCAGAAATGTTGGGAGTTTCCAGGTGTGTTGCAAAACCTTCGCCATCTCGCTGTTCACTGGTACCTATTCCTTGAAAAATTCTCTGAAATACTAATCCTTTCTCTGAAGTAAAAATTTTAATCTTCATCGCTTAATGAACTGTGCTTTGACAGCTATGTTAATTGCATGCAAAGATGTTTGAGAAAGTTTTTGTAATATTATCACTGTAGACAAGAAGGTACCTAGTTACAAGTAGAGATAATACAGTCGCAGCACGACCTCGGTCGGTGACTGTGTATGTAACAGGAATTCTGCAGTGTGATTATTCGGTGTGATATTAAAGAAAAATTTTTAATCCACATCATTGTATGTTATCATAATCCTAATTTCTAATCAGGAATATGAGATTATGGAGATCATTATGTCTTTGTTATTGTCAGGAATTCATCTTATTTCCTTCGGAGGTGTTTTTTTTTTTTTTTTCAAAATGTGTAGGGACATAAAGAATCCTTTTAAAGTCCGTACGTATGTGATCCCTTCACTTTGCACCGATTGACAGATGATACCGAAATTCAGCGTTTGAAATGATTCCTTACAACATTTGTCGAGTCACCTCAATTTTCTCCATACAGAGATGGTAGAGTGTTTTCTTCGCTGTAAGAATGGCTTTTTCTTTCGAAAAAGCCATTCTTACAGCGAAGAAATTAGAAAGAGCTGGGGTAGAATCCTTTGTGAAACGACAAACCTTTATTAGGCTTTTCAAATGAAAGCGAGAAACTCGGTCTCATACTGAGGTGGAAAGTATTTTGAGGAACGAAAACAAATTTTTAGTTCTTTAATCGCACAGGTGTGAAATCTTCTCTCTCTCTCTCTCTCTCTCTCTCTCTAAACAAGCTTGAACTTTCATTCCTTATTTTAAGCTTTGTAAAATTATTTCACTAGAATTTGTTCATGCTGTGAAGAATTTTACGATTCTGTGTGCTTCATTGAATAAAGTTCAAACTATCTATCTACCTTGGGCCTACTGCCGAGGACTATAATTTCTCAAGTTTTCCACCTATCGGAGAATTTAATTTTGACAGAGTGCATCCTCATATTCTGCATGCAAAGCACTGTGAAATTCCAAAGTATGATGTGTTTGTCAAAGAAGGTGAATTTTTTTCTTTTATTCAAATTAGTCATCAGTGGCATAGTTTTAATAACATAGCGATTTAGAAAGTAGTTCATTTACCAAAATAATATTTTGCTGCTTCATCTATGTATACTTTCTGCACAAATTTCGTAAACATGTAATGAGCCTATTTACAGTATGGTAATGAGGAATAATAAAAGAATACACACACACAAATATATATATATATGTAGAAAGTATTTTACCTTGGGTATAACTTGTTTGTCTGTTTGCTTACTTGCGAAATGGAGTAAAATCAGGTTTAAAATAGCTTGGTATCTTTAACATATATATATATATATGTTAAAGATGCCAAGCTTTTTTAAACCTGATCAAGCTATTTTAAACCTGAATAAGCTCTGATCACTATTCTTAATATTTACCCTTAATGCATAGCATCATACATCTCCCTCAAGGAAATGTGCTTTGCATTAAGGGTAAATATTAAGAATAGTGATCAGAGCTTATTCCACTTTTACCACGAGTTGCCTAGACTTGCACTACTTTGCGGGTCACTTAGACTTATATATATAAAGATTGTCACATAATTCCAAGTAAAGTAATTGTATGCTTCTCTATCCTATTAACTCGAAGACGGCTTCTGCCTAAACCTTATTCCCTTGTGGTGTGCAGAAATGTTGGGAGTTTCCAGGTGTGTTGCAAAACCTTGGTATTTAATCTTGGTATTTCTAGCCTGGCTCCCACTGATGAGACCTCAATAAAGGTCGAAACCGGTCTGGGTAGTGGCCTCTTGCCTTTAATACAAAGCATCATACATCTCCTCCAGGAGATGTGCTTTGCATCATGGGTAAATATTAAGATTAGTGATCAGAGCTTATTATTCTACTTTTACCATGAGTTGCTTGGTCTTGCACTACGTGTAGGGTCAGCTAGACTTGCAACACTTGCAGGTGCAAACTTGACTTGTTTGTCTGTTTGCTTACTTGGGAAATGGAGTAAAACCAGGTTTAAAATAGCTTGGTATCTTTAACATTTATTATACCCAAGGTAAAATACTTTCTACATATATATATAACATGAACAGAATGTATTTCCGGAAGGTATTGATTTTGACTCATTAAATATGCAATAACTTACAACCTAAACACGTGTTCAAGATAATGAACTCTCTCCAGCATTTTTTTTTTTTTTACATCGGCGGCAGAGATGCCAGCCATTTTTACGCATGGTATGCATGGTATTGATTGCAACACCCACGAAGTGCGAAGTTATCATTCAGCTGAACAGTTTTAAGGCAATGGATAAGGATAAGGCACACATCTTCCTTCTGAAAACTGAGTAGAAACAAATAGTCAGTTCATGTCAACATAAGACGCCGGGGGAAAGGTTCGCATGGAGTTGCAATGTGGGCAGTACTACCTTGATGTGATGGAGCTACTTTTTTTATATGTAAATACCACCTACACAACCTTTCATGTGCAGAATAACTTGTATAATCCATAAATACTGCGTTAAGACCAAGCATGAAGCGCTTTTCACATCAGTGTAATCCTCCAATAGATGAGTTGGCAGTGGTAGATTAGTTTGCACCAAAAAATGAAATGATTTATCCAAAAGAAAATTTCGAAACTGACAAAATTTGTGAACAAGGCTCTTGAATGAATTTTTTCATTCAAGAGCAAGAATTTTTTTGTGTATGTTATTTCATAGGCATGTTCTTGTTTCTACATAAATTTAATTATCTGTTTATTTAAACATCTTGAATTCTTTACAAGCGCGAGTATTATACTGACTGAATAATGATCTAACATTCCATATCATAATTACTGCGTATGCCTTTATTTGTTAAAATTACTTAGTCAGCTTATATTTAAAAATGAAATGTTGCTCGTGTATCGTTTCTGATATGAGTTTCCTTAAACTATCTTTCATATCTCTAGAAAGCAAAAATTAAGAATAGATCCATTCCAGTGTACCGTATGGACTTTGGCCTATCAAGCAGCAACGATAAAATAAACATTTATTGCAAATGTGACAATAATAAAAATCACAAGTGTGACAAGAATATAAATTAAATTCAAATCGATGAAAGTAATTTCAAAAGAAGTATGAAAGCAATACCGTAATATCTAATGGTAAAGTGACAGACATTGTAGTACCCACCCTTTATAATGCTTCACACTATGTTCGATGAAACGTTTGGATTTAAGTAAATAATTAAATTTGTGGTTATGTCGAAAGTTGTCTGTTGATTTGTAATTATTGGACACAGGAGACAGATACAAGAAAGAATAATTTTCTATCTGTGCTGGTGCTGGTTGCGTACTTGATTTAACGTCTAAATCATGACAGTATTAGGTAAAATAAACGCCCTAAACAATAAAATCTTTTCATATATACTCAGAACAATGTTCCTGAGCTGGTGGAACAAATGACCTTTTTCGCATCCAAAATTTCATTACACCATAACAAGCGTGTTCACCAATTGCTGCTGTGCAGTTGTCAAATTTCTGTATACAATGCTATCTTCTGGGCCATAACATTTATTGGATTCGATTCAATTCAACCGATAGTTCGCCAGTGTCGGATACCAACACGCCATACCTTAGGTCAAACATGCGTATATACAGTATGATAAAAATCAGCACCACTTTCGTGTTGACTTTTGAATATGGACCTTATCATATTACTCGAAAAACTGAATAGTCGAATGAAATACCCAAAGTGTATATTAAACTAGTTTTCTGCGTTCTGACTATGCCCTTACTGTTTACGATAAATATGCAAACCGTTATTTTTCTCTGTAAGGTTAGTACATAGCACAGGCAGACAAAGAACATCACAAAATATTTAAGTTATTGTGTAAAAATTGTCACGGATCGTTCAATGCGTATTACTAAAATGAAGTCCGCGCGGTTAGCCTAGTGGTTTTGCGCTTCGCAACCATATGCCTGGGGAAGGTGTCCTAGGTTCGATTCCCGTCAACGACGTGAGGAGCTCAAGGATCTTCCTCAGCTATAGCCAAGTTAACCGGTCTCGGGCGTGGACAGCAGGGTTTTTTAGGCCAGTTTATCTGGTGTTTTTCATCCCGCAAGCAGGCAAACCGGTCCGAGGACACGCACGGATTACAGTCAGGAATACTGACCCAGCCATAGGTCTGATTCGTCAGCCTATGTCGGTTCCGGAGCCCGGATAAAATTTGGGGAGATTAGATCAGCGCTTCCCAAACTGTGGGCCGCTGCCCCCTTGGGGGACATAAGTTTTTGTTGAGGGTGGGCCGTGAAATAATGAAAACAAATTTAAAATGTTTTAAGACTAAGTAGATTTTTTTATCTTAAAAGAAACGTATTTAATTTTTATTATTCATTATTTCTTTTTTGTTCTTTTTTATATTTTAATGGAAAAAATCACGCATTGGTGTTGGTTCACAAATTTTGCCTTCTTACGTATTTCGGCGATTAATGAATATTAGTAAATATATGCTTATTCGTATAAGTTTCATTTCAAAGGTATTGATGATAAACATAAAAAAGATTACAAACGTAAAATCTTGAATATAAATTGTATTGAATATAAATGCAATAATAATTATAACAATATGTGTCTGCATTACGATTTTTTTTAGATGGGGGCCATGAAATATTTTAATTTTTCCAAAGGGGGCTTTGGCATCCATAAGTTTGGGAAGCACTGGACTAGATGGTACCGTGAACTCCCGTAAAAAGGGGGAACGCTGTATCATCACACGGAATTTATTTATTTACTAAAATAACGTTTTGTGTTTTTTGTTGATAGGCTTCGCTTCTCAATCCAAATATTGTCAATAATGAACCTTTCATCAATCTATTTGCTTGACACGCAGGCAACAGTAATGCAATATGTATTAATACCGGTAATTAATGATTTAGAATGAATGTAGATTAATTACATTCAGAATTTTTTTTCTCTTTCCATTTCTTTATCCTTTATTTACTTTTCCATTCTTGACTTTTCCTTTGCTTGAGATATCAGTTCTTTCCAATATTGCAATACTGGCCATCGCATTATTATTATTCACAATAATAAACTACAAAGCTCCACTTATAGGATGGAGTCGTGAACAGTCTTTGGCAGAGTTTTGTATATCAGCTCCACACACGATAGTTCCCAACACCTATGACACCACAATTCCGTATGGTTAAATGGTTAAAAAGAAGAAGGGAATTTATTTATATGTTCCTTGAAAACCTGAAGGTTGTAATCATTAGGGAAAACAGTGTGAGGAAGACTTTTCCAAAGAGAACACGCGTATGTAATGAAGGAGGAGGATGAGATGTTGGTTCGGTAAGTTTGGAGCTGAACCACATAAGCATGATGACGACCAGCAGCTATGTTCATAATGATTTGAGGACAGTGAAGGAATAACAGCAGTGGCCATGGAGATATCGATAGAAAATACACAATGCTGCAATTAAGTGTCTAATGGAGGGAGTCAGTAAGAGAGGGGGAATCATCAGTTGAGCGAATTGCTCTGTTCTGCAAACAAGCATTCCAAGGGCGTCCTAGATGGACATCGCAAATGAACGAAAAGTATTTTAAGAACAAAGGGATTTGAGTTTCATAAAGTGGCAGGAGATGAGCAAGAAGGAAGCATTATTTAGAACAAAAAAAAAAGAGTAATGAACTTTCAGGAGGATGGAGAGGCCGCGGACCTGATGTGCTTGTCAGGAAAAGCCAAATATGAAAGTGAAGAAGAGAAAACCTTATCCTAACTGAATATTGTCAAAACTGAAAGAGAATGAAGCGTAGTATTTCTTTCGGGATATGTTAGGACTGCGTTTTGGTGGAGTTAAAATACCCTACCCCACTTGAGAATGGTAATGAGATTTGCATTGACATTCATAAACTGTCAAGAGAGAGAGAGAGAGAAACGGTTTACTGTAAGCTTTCGCTTACGCTTGATGCCATTTTCGAAATATAAGCACAGTGCATTATTTTGTAATTTTATACGATGCACTAATGTACTACTATAGGCGTAAAGGATTTCATTTCACATAAAATGCGATTACTAAGCTTCTTACGAGTTATCAAGAATTATAAGTGTCATAAAATGGTGTTTAACTTTTGTGACCTATGATGTTATGCCATCTCTCTCAACAAGGTCAAACAAACAAAAAATTATTCAGCTAACCTTGAGAATCTATAAATATGGGAAGGTTTCATTCTCCATACTTATACTTAATAGATTAATATACGAATTAGTATACGGATGCGCTTTGTGCACTCATAATTATATTTTATTGAAATTTACTACACCACCCATTATCTCTAAATTACATTTAATTATTTAATTTTAAGTTTTATGGTCTTTTAACTGGTAACAACACAGAAAGATATCGCTCTTATTAGGCTGTAGAGGAAAAGGTGGTGATAATAGTGGCTGCGTTAGGGATGGAAATAGATCGAAAGCAGAAAATGTTTTCGATGTTAGTAATAAAAGTAAAACGCTCCTCTTTTATTCGTAACTGTAACGAAGAAGAAATAGTTACCATAACGCATATAAAATTATGTAGTTCATGAATTAAAATAATAATAATAATACAACTGAGTAAGAAAACAGAAAATTTTGAAATTTGATTTGAATTTCAAAAAGTAAGAAAACGATATGCCGTTTACTTAGGGGGAAAGAGAAGACACTTATAATGGAAACCGAGGCTTATAAATAAGTCGTTGTTCATCTCATCATGACTGGAAGAGAATGCTTTCAAGATTTGATTGTAGAGAATGTTCAGGCAAAGGGAAGCTAGTAGACTTCCGACTGCATTAAAAGTATAAATAAGATAACATTTATAGTATACGTAGGATTATTTAACGGTGTTGCGTATGGGAAAGGGACGAGAAGGGTCCAATTTGCTAATGATTGAACAGGGTTTTTTAATTACTTTTTCTATTATTGGATTACTTCATCATTTGGACAGATAATACTAACATCAAAAATATTGCACCAATAACTTACAAAATACTTTAAATGATATGATAAGAATGAAAGAATTAAAGGACAACCTAAATAAAATATAAAATGGCAAATCAGCAGGAGAAGATGGGATAAACTCTGAACTCTATAAATTTACTGGAAAACATTTCATCAGATATTAAAATTCTTAAATGAAATATATATACAAATGGTCAAATACCAATAGAATGGAATACAAGTATAATAATACCTATATTTAAAAAGGGGGATAAAGCAAAACCTACTAATTACAGAAGTATTAGTTTATTGAATACATGCTACGAAATATATAGTGGAATACTTAATGAAAAGCTGTAAATATACAATGAAAAATATCATTAGAATGTCAAAATGGATTTATAAAACGGACGCTCTACAACGGATGCATCTTTTTGTTTAAACTACTTATAGAAAAAATGAGAGAATTTAATTTAGAAACTAACCTTTTGTTTATAGATTACGAAAAAGCATTTGACAAAGTAAAAAGATATATACTGTTTGATATATTACAAAGAATAAATATACCTAATGTTTTACTACATGCAATATTTAATATATACAAAGATAATTAATTAAAAATAAAAATAAATGAAACGTTGTCTGAAAAACAATCTATAAACCAAGGAGTAAGAGAGGATGCCCTCTGTCTCCAACACTTTTCAATATTTACATTAATGAAATATTAATACACCTTAAACAATCAAGGTATAGAAAATTTCCGGAATAACAAAATAAATACGCTATTATTTGCAGATGATCAGGCAATAATATCAGATAAGGAAGACAATTTACAAAGATCAATATATAATTTAAACATTATAGTAGAACAGTTTGGAATGAAAATTTCCATAGATAAAACTAAATCAATGGCATTTTGTCATCAAATTCCAGTTAGAAGTAAAATAGTTATTAATAATTAAATAATAGAACAGATAAATACTTTCAGTTATCTTGGATGTGAAATATCATGTGAAGAAGATAATGAAGGAGAAAAATCCATAAAATTAAAAACTTCAAGATTTTTACAGATCCTAGGCCTGATAAATAGAACACTCAATACAAATAGTACAAAAAGAAACACGCTTGAAAATATACAATACTTTAGCAGTGTTCATCGCCCTTATAATAATGTATTGTTAAATATATTATTATAAGGCAGTGAAATTTGGACAATAAATAAACAATATAAACAAAGAATAAAAACAAGTGAAATGAGATGTATGAGAAGAACTGCAAAATACACATTATTAGATCAAAAAAAGAACGAAGACATTTTAAAAGAACTAAAAACAAAATCAATAGGAGAAAAATTAAACGCAATTATAAACAAAAATGGATGAAACATGTAAACCGAATGGCCAACACCCGACATTCTAAATAAATACTAAAATATAAGCCAATTGGAAAGAGAAGGCAGGGTAGACCTCAAAAAAAGGATATTGGATGAATAATGAGACTGGAATAGACCAATATGGTCCATACCCGTAATTAGCGTTATGATGATGAGTTTTTCGATTGTAATCTACCGATATGCTATCAACGTGTAACAATAACTACTCCAAATAATGAGAAATTTTCCAAAATAACAGTAACAAAGTGGATCGTTTGCTTTCGCAGAGAGAAATATGCATGTTTCGCTCGCAATCAAATGACATGCGCCTGTATAATTAGATCTCAAGTTATACTTATTAGTAGTTCTATATTAAACCATGTTTCCTTCAAATCTCAATTCACTAATAATTATTCAAACATATTAGCAATTATCGCACTTAATTTAATGTTGAGAAACTAATGTAGTTTCAACCAATTAAATATTAGTCGAAATGATATAAGTGAAAGATGATAATGTCCTTCCAGAAATATTTCGGCGTTATTGCGTTGTGTTGTTTCGATCTAATTTTACCCTTCACATGACAACGTGAGCTATGCTGTGGCAAGGACATTTCATAGTTTAATGGGCCCCGCCAGTGTAAATAATAATAAATTTACTTGTACTGCAAATTTTAGATCGATTCTCAAAAAATCTATCTGAATATTGCTCTTTAACTAAGAAACAGTTCTAAAAAGCATTAGTTTCATTAAACATTGAATGGGTCCTTTCTAGTTTCATGCCGATTTGCATTCATTGTAGATCAATTGCAGATAATCCATCGACTACTTAACTGGATTACTCCATTGCGCGATATAAGAGAATATAGAGAATATTACAGTATATGCTGCGAATAAACATGTCAACTGTGCGAAAATGAAATATTTTCCTTTTCGCTTCCACAAATAATTCGCTGATCTTTCATCCTTTCACACCTTCGTATCTGTACAAGAAGTATTGATGAGTTTATTCGAATAGTGTTGTTGAGAGTATTTCCTGTCAACACTCTTCAAACTTGATTCATAACATAATTCATAACATAAATCTACCCTGAACAAATTCAGAGTACATTTATGTTATGGAAGATGGTAGATCGATAGTATCAAATGTGCCGCAGCTTATTTTCAGTCAACTATTCAACAAAACATGATAAATCACGAAAATGTTATGGCTGGTTACACTTAATGCATGCAATATACAAAATTTGAGTATAAAAATACACTTGTAAGTAAATGTAATGCAAATTATCCAGCTTGCATATCACTCACTTGATGTAAAGACTAAAACACACACACACCATTATCCATGGAATCCATTGTTTCGTTAACAACAGCGTCACTAATGTAACTTACAGGCAGAAGACTCCGTAGCTCAGTCAGTATCGATGATATCCTTTCACTGGAAAGCCTTTGTTCGAATTCCATCTGGGAAGAGAAGAACCTTTATAAAGTTCTGTTATTATTATTATTATTATTATTATTTTATCAGAGGGTGGATTAGCCATTTTCGTACGGAACTGAACGAATTGTTCTCTTAGAAAATGGGATTTTTGTATTCATTAATACAGACAAATTGTGCAGAAGAACACCAGCAATTTGTACACGATGCAATGTATTAGTCTGAGCTGCTTCGTGATTTGAAGCAGGATGACAGTCGACGTGAAACGTATCAGTGCAGTTACCACAGGACTTGCCACCTGGAATTTTTGTAGAGCAGGCACTACAGTGTAATGAGAACGATCCAAAAGAGAAAACATAAATTTTGTGGCAGATAGGTTTTTGAGGTTAGATGCCTAGGGAGGGTTACAAAATTTGTGCAAAAAAAAAAAAAAATGTATGATTGCTTTAATTTTCCAAAGATCTTAGATACAGTTATTTTGAGACCAAATAGCCTAACTTCTCCAAATTAACTTTATGTTATCTAGCGTATAAAGGGCACCGTGTTAAGACATTCAACACGGTTTCTATAATTGTTGCTATTGTGATTTGTTTCTATAAATGATCTGGTTGAGTGTCGTGTGCTTGTCACATTTATAATTTTGGTTCTGAAGACGCTGGGTAGAAAACTAGCGAATATTAGTAAGTTCAATAAATTAATTATATTTTTCTCTTGGTGTGGTTTATACCGTGAAGCACTATTATGATTAACCAACAACATCAAACCTTTCTACACAAATAGTGTCTGCTCAGACTGCACATGGTTCAGAAATCTTAGATTCAAGTTGTTCCAATTTTGCACAGGAAGCTTGGAATTTCTAGCCTTCTTTCAAGCCAGGAAGAATATATACCAAAGATTATTTATATTTATATTTTTTATTTTCTATCTTTTAATTTTTATTTCTTAATTTTTCATTAATTTTATTTTCTTATATTTTATTTTATTTATTTTTGTATTCTAAACTATTCTTGGCCCATTTGGAAACGATGCGTCTACAAAAAGAACCTTACTATCCTACAACAGATATGTGGATGAAGTCCTGTGTATCGGGAAAAACCAGCTTTATCGAGAACTGCATGCAGTATTTGCTTCACTTCCGAACACTACGTTGTATTGAAATATCTTATTCTAACGAGATTTATAAATGCCTTTAAATATTGCACATCCACCACAGAGAAATCGGGAAATTAAATAAATATTTAAAATAATATTCCTAAAACAGCAATATCTCTAATGAAACTAATAAATTGCACGAGATATTGCTAGTAAATTATGTCATTAATGTAGAAAGAAATCGACTGCCTTCTAAATGATGGCAAACAGTTAAACTTGCAATGTTTCAAAATTTTCAATGTTAAAAATATACATAAGGCCATCAAAGAACATCTTTAAACACTCAACATATAAAATAGTATTGAAATCCAATCATATAATTTGCAAAACCTTGTCAGAAGTAAGTTCACAACGCGGCAAAACAATATCCTATGTTATAATGTTATTTATTATTTCTGTATTACAAAGAATGGGATGATAAAGATGATAATGTGATAGCGAACATATGTACACCATCCATTCACCATCAGCAATATGAATACCATATTACTAAAACAGTCTGGAGACTGGAACATTCCAGCAATTGGTTTTTTTCAAGTAAAATCAAACCTCAGCTGAAGGAATGTAATAAGGATAACCCAACAGCGGAAACAGCAGCACATGGGTAACAATATAAACATATATTTCTGACTCCGAGCACACTGCAATCGATACCATTCAAAAAAAAAAAATTAAATTTCATCTGCCGAAATGAATCCCAACAACAGCGCTGAGCGATCATCGACCATACATAACTTTGTCTGGTTTCGCAGTTAAACAAAATTGGATATTACCCATTAATTATGTATTATAACTCTCTCTCTTTCTCTCTCTCTCTCTCTCACACACACACACACACACACTATTATTTTAGTACTTGTCAGATACCAAAGAGTATACCGTATATGTGTGTGTGTCTGAGTGAGAGAGAGAGAGAGAGAGATTGCAATATGCAATTAATTGGTAATACGTACTTTTGCTTATTTCACATAATTGGCAATTACCCATTAATTACGCACCACCGCTCACGTACGAAATCTCTCTTTCGCTCTTTATTCTTGAACATGACTACGATTAACTCCAACAGAAGGACACACAACGATGGAATCCCTTAACGCTTTGATCTTTTACAGCTTTTATCTTTACAGTGTTTTTAATTTTGTGACGCCGTTAATGTACGCTTAGATTTCAAGTCCACTTTTTTCGTTTTAGTTCTAATTTTCGTTTGGTCCTTTCCTTTGATTTTTCCTTTTTTCGATTCTGCTACATGACTCTAATTGATCTTTAAATTTTAAAATTATACAGTTCACCTGCCACACTTTAAAATACACTAGAGGTTTCTCTTCTTCATGTATTATTACTGTATTTCTATATTGAATTAGCTCAGTTCACAATCAAAGAGTAACAAGAATCATGAAATAAAGGAATCTTTGACTGACAAAGAGTAATCTCCAATTCTGGTCTTATCCAAAGGCTAAGAAAGGACTGGATATCATCGTAAAATGTGAGATGTCTCTAAAATTACCATTTTCTGGAGTTAGGATGATGCTATATCTTAGAGGTTCAACTTTTCTAGATATCTCATGAATTCTCTTGGTATTACTCCCAGGTCAACTGGAAGCTTTTGTTTCACAGTTGTTGAGTCTCAATCTCAACATCTCTGTACTTGGTTCTGTTCATGCCATTTTTCATGCACGTTTCTTCTACTCTACTATGTTCACATGCCTAAATGCTGATATATGGTCTGTTTTGTTATATTTTAATTTATTTACTCTTTATTATAGTAAAATAATACAATATACAATTTATAATATTAACTTTGTACAGTACTGTACTGTAATAAATAATGAAAGGTGAGCGTACAGTGAATCTGCATTTACCAATAAAATAATCAGTTGGAAATACATGAACAAAGAGTAATTATTCAAAACTATTAAACTATTAATAAATTTATTAAGTGTACAATTCGTCGAGGGAGGTTGCAGGGGATATGTCAACAACAAGAAATGTAGCAAATTCAGGAATTGCAACAAAGCGCTCTGGGGTTGGTTCACCAGGTGAATAACTTGTAGGTCTCTGCTCATCTTGAGGGGATGAGATGGTAGCAGAAGTGGGCTTCTTCGCTAAGTCTGCACAGTTTGCTTTTCTTTTCTTCATAAATATCTCTCTTAGCAAGAAAATTTCGGTTTGCATCATTCAGTATAATTTTCGAAATTTCAACAGAATTGCCTTAAGAGTGCAGAACTCTTTTGTTCCGGTCTCTCTAAAATCTTATGAATGTATCAACATATATTTTCACTATCGTCTTCAACATTCATACTCTCTGCTGACACATCACTCTATGCTACATCTACACTCTTTGTGTAATGCAATATATGTTATTTCTTCCGAAGTTTCCAAGTGATAGTCATCCTCAGTAGCAGGCAACTGGTATGGCCGTCGTAAGTACAAGTGCTCATTAGTCGCATACGAGAGTTCGTAAGTCGAGAACTGACTGCATTATTTTGAAGAATGCTAATAATAAAGGCAGGTATTTCAGAATATTCTTGAATATTCACCACCATCATTTTTGTGTGCCGTTATTGTACGCAATGGATTCGCACTCCTATAAATCTTTCCATTTCTTCCCACAGGTTCTGTGGAATTTATATCAAAACGTTCTGCATTCCAATCGAGTTTCTACATCATTTCCCTGAAATCATTGGGCAACAGAGAGCCTGTAATATGACACGGTCCATTGTCACAATGAAAGGTGCTTGAGTCTGTTTCGTAAGACTGCCACAGTACTAAATTGCGCCATCATGACTTTTTGCGCATTCGTCGACATTCATCCATACAACAGCTACTGAGGTTCGAGTCCATACAAGCAAAAACACCTTCGGACTCACCTCCGCCCAAACTTCACGTTTGGGAGAGCGATGCACTCAGGAAGAAGACGTTTCCCAGTCATTCGCTACGTTTTGTAACTCGATCATAAAAGGATGTAATGTGATTTCGTGTTCCATGGCATCACCAGGGAGATTTTTGCAGGGTCGAGACTATGAAGTTTAATGTCGATTTAAAAACCAACTTAAAAAATAGGTAGCAAAGCAACCACTGCGATGCTACCAATAGTGTTTTTGTAATATTAATATTAATATTAATATTTATTACAGCTTTCCTTTCGTGGAAGTGTTCTTATTCAAAAAAACGTGTCGTGACTATTAAATCTTAATATATAAAATCGTAATCTTAAATCTTTAAATCTTATCTAGTGCACAACAGAAACTTTAACAATTATGAAACATTTATTTCAAATGAAATAAAGTGGGAAATAATTTAGTTTGAAAATTAGTTTAACTAGCTTCATTCTATTTTTGAAAAGCAATCGTCTGTGTATGTACGTGGGTGCGTGGATGTGGGTGGGTGGGTGGGTGGATAAGCATGCTTGCGCGGCCCCGCTTGCTCAGATAAAACATTCTCTAACTCTCTGCGAATATCCCATTTTCTCCTAAACTCGAAAACATTTCTAGATACCTTTTTCTACTTCGCAAACTACTATGCTCTTAATATATTCAACGGATTCAGAATGCGAAATTATTTCCATATATTTTTCGTTTTTGGCTCCACTATCTCGGTGTATTTTAATCGCTGAGGTTTTCGGAGCCAACTTTGAACTTTTTTGCTTCCCGTCAGAGTAAAGAAATTCAGAGAAGCAATTTC
The DNA here is from genome assembly GCF_054136105.1 of Typopeltis vanoorti. Taxonomy (NCBI): domain Eukaryota; kingdom Metazoa; phylum Arthropoda; class Arachnida; order Uropygi; family Thelyphonidae; genus Typopeltis; species Typopeltis vanoorti. Next base: position 116,481,277 of record NC_143556.1, on the reverse strand, counting down.
TGTGATCGTTTCATTTCACTTGATTTGCTAACTAGAGTAATTCAATGATGATATTCCCCCCTCGCCCGATGCGTCTCTATTTTTATAGATTTTTTCCAACAGCCGGATCGTTCATTATGTGTAGTGTTTCTTTCTTGTCGAATTTACCCACAACCTATGCAAACATTACTTCATTCTTGTAGACTGCTAGACATTCTCCTTATGATTTTCATCAATTATATAAAAAATGTAATGTTGATTACATTTTTTATATAATTCTAAAAAAAAATCTCTGTTCTAAAAATTTATAATGATGATGCAAAATATATTGAGTTCGTTTATTTACTTTTATTACAGTGTTTATTCATGCAGCAAAATGTTTAAGTAAATGACACAACATGCTATAGAAAAATTAATCAGTCTTATTACTTTCTTTTTCGACCTCGTCTAAACCTTTTTTTATAAAAAAAAATAATATTTTCCTTTTAGCAACTTCCTGCACGTGGATATAATATCAAAGAAGAAAATTCCTTAAATAAACACCTGCCAACTCAGATATCCTTCGCTTGCTTTCATAGGCTGTATTAAAGTATCGTAACAACACGAAAACACACAAGGGATCAAACCATCTCATTCTTATCTGCTTGCATCAAAACAGAATATTTGTTTCTCTCGGGAATTGACGAATGCAAGACGCAGTTACGGGCTGTACAATACCTTCCCAATCCCTCCTTCGGAAGCATCTATACTCTGCTTCATTTAAGAATTGCTTTTAAAAGTAAGGAATGGTGTTTCAGCTGCGATCTTCTCTGAACAAGGACTTTTACTTACCTGTTCATTGACTCGAAGTCTGTTTAACGCAAGAAGCATCGCTTTGTACATGTCACATGATAAACAGACACTATAGGGACCAACAGTTTCTCCAGAGATAAACTCGGTGACTAAAACACCCGACACACCGTAAATTGTCCCGTTTCTTCCTGGCTGCATTTTATCACTCTGTTGCTCGACTAAAAGTATCACCAATAAGATAACAACGCTCTTGATAAAAAAATAAATATGTATATAATGTAACCCACATTTATATTCCTGGCATAATCCATCAAAATGAAAATTATCACATGATCTACGAGTTATGTTTTGTCTAATAACTGTTTTGTTATTCTCCCCACTTCTATGTTTGCTTTTTAATGTTTCCTAAATTGAATTCATTTTCTGCAATACTGAGGAGAAATGGATATGCGACTGATATTTTCTCTCAGATAAATTATAGTCGTAATATCAGTAAATTCATATTTAAATAGTAGCAAAGTAACAAAAACTATGTACATAACTATTATTTCGGGGATGTTTTTGTAGATGGGATATTATCCTTAAATGATTTTCGCCAATTTCACTTAATATGAAACGTTGCTCCCTGTTCTAAAACATGAACACAACACAAATGTTACTTTCGGTCATTCGGTTTGGTTCTTGCATCCCATGGAAAAAACTATCCCTACAGATGTAACTTCGATTTGCATCCACTGAATAGATGAGTTCCAGATTATTATTACATCACACCTCCAGGGAGTTCAAAAGACTCATCGAAGGAGGGTATCTGCTCTACAACTCCACGTCTCACTACTCCACCTACCTTCATCATCTAACACTTCTACCGCCGACTACCACCACCACCAGTACTTTCACAGATAATCACAAACATCCAGCGTCACGGGGGGATTCGAACCCGTAGTCTTTTGGCTGGAGAGCGGACACGCTAACCACTCGGCCAAATAAGCCGGCGGTTATACCGAGTGTTCGAATTTTTGCATTCAATATTTTGTTCAGCCTAAGTGGATGTCAGTTAGCTGAGGAAATAAGAAAAAAAGCAATACAGACATGTAAGAGAATTCATTGATAGTGCATTTTCTGCCCCAAATAAATGTTTCAAATTTTATAAATTTGTATGCTAGTAAAAGTAGTAATAAAATAGGAGCAGTTGCATTTCTGAAATTCCATATACTCGCTATTCAATTCAAAATGTCTTATTCTTATTCATATATATATATATATATATATATATATATATATATATATATATATATATATATATATATATATATATATATATATATATATATATATATATATATATATATATATATATATATATATATTGTCGTTGAAGGGAGAAAAAAGACATTAAATATTATTCTTTCGACCTCTACCTTGCCTATCGAATGTGAATTCATTTGGTGAAAAGTTATTTTATGCTCTGTCATTCTAAGATATAAACCACATTGCTTAAATTTTGTGTATTAGAACTAGTGAGGTTTCTTGATGCAGCGAAACGCTCTGTCTCTGTGCGTTTTTATTCTTCCCAAGTTCCATTTTCAGCTAGGTTTAATGTAGCAGCGATGTTCATAAGCCTCACCGAACACAATGATTGCGCGTCTTACTGAGGAATGGCGATCGAATTTTTCAACTTTGCACGTGAAAAACTTGTTATTTCTATCTGAATAGCAGAAATTCTGTGACGAGTCATGTGATTAAATTCCTCACGCCGATAGGTCCTTATTATCTACATCTACATTACTGAAATAGCCAACGTTTCCAATATTTCCCATTTCAGTCTTTTTCGTTTCTTATAATTCAAAGACAATATTTAAAAAAAAAAATATATATATATATATATATATATATATATATATCGTACAGCAAAGTCGGAAAGATTTTACTTCATCCATCCGGAACATCAATTTACTTCGGTACACACCCTGTTTTTTGAATGGCACGTTCACAGCGTTCCCTCCAGCAGAACGAAAAGGAAAAACGTAATTGTAAATTTGTATAGGTAAATATAAAATTGCGGCTTAGAGTGTGAACTTTGGATATTATAAATACACTATTTAAATTTTTTTCTGTAAAACACACACGTACATATGTATAGAAATTGCGAATTCGGATTTCACAGCTCACATTTACTCTAATAGGAATTTTCATTATAATTATTATCATTATTACGGGTATCTCCATGGAGTCAGAAGACTCATTGCGGGGAGACTCACACTAACCATTATCCAAATAGCATACATTACCAACAGCTCATTCGCTGTCAGAGCACACACAACTGCCTCTGGCATTCCATTCCAATCATTCACTACTCTCTAAGCAAGAAATCTAGCTAGCACACCGTTACTAACCACGCTCCTACACAACCTTCAGGGTTGACCACTAGTTTTCTTGTCATGTATGGAAAAATTTCTTTTATGGAACCCGGGTTACCTGTAAGTCTTTATTATGCTCTCTGTTTCCCACCTGTCTACTAGAATTTTCAACCCCATACTTTAAGTCTATCCTCATAGGGAATAGCCAACATACTTGCCACCAGCTTGAAAACTCGACTCTGGATACAATCCATCATCTCAAGAAACTCAAGTGAATAATCTGAGCACAGTAATCAAGATGAGGCCAATTCATAGCCTTATAAAGAGGCATAATACCATCCCTTGTCAGTGTTCTTCAATATCCAATGATTCTGAATCATCGGATATTGAACACTAAACTGAAAACCATTATTCGTTTTCCACACTGCCACACTATTCAAATCGTATTGCAAAATGTCTACATCATCTTTATCAACTATTGTCCTACCTCAGTTAGTCATCATTAGCAAATAACTGAATATTCCCCTTAATTCATTTCCTATATCATTAATACATAAAATGAACAGAAGTGACTCCATTACCGAATCCTGAATCTCCACAAGTTACTCGAATTCTCCTAGATTCCACTCCTCCACATACCATACTCCAATGTCTGTCAGTCTGCCACCCCTCTTCCATCTATGACACCCGTTCCATGTCCATTCTGCTTTTCTCCAACTTATGCAATACATTTCTATGAGGTATTTTGTCGAATGCTTTTGGAAAGTCGAGTAATACCATAGTGTAGTCATGTCCTCTATCCAGATCGGCTATCGCTATTATAAAATGTGAGGAGATTACTATGGCGTGATCAACCTTTTACAAATCCACGCTTCTCACCGTAGAGTCTCTTAGTTCTATCCACCTATTCCTGAATTCTACCCATAACCAACTTTTGTAATACCTTAACCACCAAGTCTTAGAGTAACCCTTATGTTCGAATTCTCTTTCCACTTCCTTGGAGCAGAGCTGAGAACTAAATTATTTACATTAAACAATTTAGTCAGAGTTACTGTGAGTTTTCTTGGGCATTCACTGGTACTGCATGGACACGCCATGCAGTACCAGTGCTGGTTTCACATTCATATTTTCCAATAGGACGAACACCTACAATTCATCCACCGCAATTCGCACATTGACCTGTGACATATCAATTATCAATGACAATAATCTGATGTATCATCCACCTGGATGATACAACCTTGCAAAGTGATCACTTGGTAACTCAATTATTCCTTCTGCCTCTCTCACTTTTCTACCATCGTATTGATTAAAATTATCCTTCCATAATCATTCTTTCTCTTACCTGTTATATAATGAAAAAACTCTTTTGTCCTGCTTAGCTAATTTTCCCTCATATTCTGATTTAGCTTTTCTTACATGCTGGTCACCTTTCCCGTGTGTATATCGTTTATTAGCTAACAGATGACCTTTTTTTCCCTTTATATTCCTCCACAATCGTTTCTAATAACAAGTGACTATACAATTTACTTGAATTTTCTTTATCCCGCGAAAGCAATATACATTCCATAATGACTAATCACTTATCTGCCTTGTTGAATAACATTTTCCAATCTCAGTTATTATCTTGTTTCATCAGAAAACGATTAATACTAATAAAAAACACATTTCATCATTCACTTGAAAATATATACATATTTTCATATCAGTATTATCCAAGAAAGGGTATAATAACGTAGCACATTATTATTGCTACAGACGAGTGTGAAAGAGTTAGATCATATGGAAACTTTGCCCTAGAGATCAAACATGGAACTTCAAGCCGCTTCAAACCTCCAATAAGCAGGGTGTTACTTTCATACTGCACGGTGCAATTCATTTCCAGCTTAAAATAATTGCAAAAGGTCGATGATGACGGTAGTATTCGATCCTAAAACTTGTTCGGTGAAGAGCAGAGACGCTAATCAGCCGGACAAACATGTCAGCCACACCGGGAATATAACAGTGATTGTATTCCCGAAATTTCACGAAAAACTGCTGAGGTTTTATACAAAAAATAAAATAAAATAAAAAAATAAAACAGGAAACATTTCTTACTCGTCAATGCTGTGTTAATGCTATATTTCTTTTAATATCTCTTACAACGGAACTTCAGCGTTTTGATGCAAGAAACCTAATATTAAATGAATTTGTTTAAAATAAGTAATACTCGTATTAATATTTTGGCTGACAATAGAGAACTACATATATCCACAGAAAAAAAAAAGAAAAAAAGAAAGAAAGAAAAAGAAAACTGTGAATGTTTGTTGGCGGTGTGCTTGGAAACTGGAGTCCCGTGACTACAGCAATCTATTGTGAGAGACCACGTTCAATGAAAGAAGGTCGTGCGTTTGCTTGAATCGAGAGAAACTGGAAAGAAAGCGAATGTCGAGTGGAGCTGCGGAGCTAACGCGACAAAATAACTTTTTTCTTTTCGTTTTTTTCATACTTCACCTAGCAATGTAAACTGAGAAACAAAATGAATATATATTCAATGAAAGGAAAATTTTCCCAAGCGCTTTAGCGGGGATAGGAGTAGGAATACAACAATTCGAAGAGAAAGATGATCGAGAAGGGGATTTATAGAAAGGGGTTAAGATCGAATATGAGGATCTAACCTCGCAAGCCTAACTTCTTTCCATAAAATGTCTCTCTCTCTCTCTCTCTCTCTCTCTCTCTCTCTCTCTCTCTCTCTCTCTCTCTCTCTCTCTCTCTCTCAGAACGCGCTTCTAAAGCACTTTTCCACACTTTGTTTTTAGTTAGATGTTTTTCAGTACCCAATTTCGTAAGCCAGCATCAGTAACAGTCAAATCCAAGATTAGACGCAGCAGTTTAATTTAAATTTTGGATTGTATTTCAAGGATAACAGCTATTTCTAGCCTTTAACAAAGCAGTATTCCCCCCCTCCTAAAAAATCCACAAAACCAGCAGTATATCCCAATGAATTCCAAATCCACTTAATCTTAGAATACTATTCTCAAATTTGAATCGAAGATTCTACATTCATCCATCTGCTGTATCACTGATAATATGTTTTTATGTCTTTCTATAGATTCTACTAGAATGGAACTGCTTAAATCAAAAATACGTTTGATAATAATTTCGTAAGTGTTCTTTAGGTATAAAAACAGGAAATAATTGCCAGAGAAAAAAGAAAGTTGTTGTTGTTGTTATTTTGGTGTGGGATTCCTCTAATTTTCCTCATCCGTTCTGAGGGACGAAAAACTCGAGTTTCCTGGTGAAAAAACCCTCTTACCACCATATGAGGCAGGCTAACTCACCTTTAGTCGAAAAAGACCAGATAAAGGTTCCTCACGTCATGGACGGGAATCGAACCCAAGTCTTTCCGATGAAACGCGGGCTTCGTCTATACCAACTGAGGATTATCAAAGTGACAACCATAATATAGTTATACAGGAATCCGATGATTTTAAAAATATTTCTAGTCATGCATTGCATCGTTGAGCATACTATCCGTATTTACGTTTTCATGTTTACGTATTTGGCCAGTTATGGCAAGGACATATTCCGATAAGTTGATACTAGGATTTACATTCAGGCGTTTGGGATCCTATGTCATTTCTAAGGATTTCCAAATTTTTCTCTCGCTTATGTTATAGCAACAGTGTAATAGTTTGGATTCATTCCAGAAGACAATGCCTCACTACCGAGGAGTCTTATGGGTAAATTGAATATGGGTAATTTGATGGCAGAGCTGAGGTCTCACTTCTTTGGTATGCGATATATCTGATATATTTTTCCATACGTAGCTCAATAGAGTTTTCTATTGAGTGTCCATAATATGGCGTCCTGCAATTGCACTATAGGCGGTAAACACCTGGATATTTTGCTATTTTGATTTTATTTTCCCTAAGAATTTTTTCAAAGTTTTATGGAAATAGATCTAATATAGGAAAGAGAGAGAGAGAGAGAGAGAGAGAGAGAGAGAGAGAGAGAGAGAGAGAGAGAGAGAGAGAGAGAGAGAGAGAGAGAGAGAGAGAGAGAGAGAGAGAGAGAGAGAAAGAGAGAGAGAGAGAGAGAGAGAGAGAAAGAGAGAGAGAGAGACGCAGCTACACAACACTGACAGGTTCAAAATAGTGCTAATTACATATCAATCATAAATCTAATGTGTTAATACTATATGGATATCTATTGTTCATAATTTCAATATACAATAAGTTACAATACTAACAATATCCGTGAGCTATTGTAGGTCAGTCGTTTTCGACTGACCTACAATAATTTAAAAATGGGTAAAGACTTTGTAGCACATATGTAGCAATATATATATATATATAATTAAAAATAAACTATGATATTGATACTGAAAAAAAAATTCATTTATATTAAAAAAAATCACTGCACTCTACATTTCGTACTGAACAGAAATTGTAATAGTATGCTTAATTGTATATATGTAAATACCCTGTATCATGATAAACAAAATTTTATTATAGTTAGAAAAAATTATTGATATTAAACATATTTATATATTATTCATATGAATGATCATATTATGTATGTATATATGTATATGATCGTATTTTGTCAAACTTTGAAAAAAACTTTAAATTTCAACATGCAATGTTACAGTTTACATTGCAATGTTAACTTTAACAATAGTACACGTAAATTATTGTGGTATTATAATTGTTACTAATAACACATGAATTATCCTGTTATAGCATTTGCACATTATGCAAATTATAATGATATTAATTAGAAATTGTTCTTGAATCACATGAAAGAAAATGCAGTATCATTGCTTAAATTTTATATCATATGTATGCAATTTATCTGAGACGAAATAAAGTATTTAATTTATTATTAAAATAATAATAATAATAATAATAATAATAATAATAATAATAATAATAATAATAATAATATTATTATTATTATTATTATTATTATTATTATTATTATTATTATTATTATTATTATTATTATTATTATTTAATGAATGGTTAAAAGTTTCAATTAGATATTAATCATGTTTCTATCTATGTAACTGTCAGAAAATGAAGAGTGATCATTGATAACAACAACAAGTTTGCTTATTAATCACTTAACATCCGAGATACCCTCCTTTATTTCCTTAAATTGCTAATTTTTCAATAAATCAATAAACAAAACAAGAAGAAAGAAAGGAAGAAATAAAATATTAGAAAAATTATAACTGCGTCTTTTATATGAACTATAATGTTTCATAATGTGTTGAGGTGAGTCCGGTAACATTCCACTTCATTTTAAGAAGACGTTCAATCCTCAATCCTCAAACTTTTACATAGTCCCATAGTCAGAAATTTAAACACAGGACTCTCGATGCATTGCATTATGGACTTCCACTGCATTTAGGATAAAATGTTGTCATGTACATGAATTCAACTGGACATACCCAAATCCTCTTCTTGCAGAGAAGAAGTAAACCTTCAGATGTAAATTAGTGTTAATTTTATCAGTTCTGGTAGGACTATGAGCCCAGAATTTAACTGTTTCATTTCTTCTCTTCGAGCTTGCAAAGTTGCTCTTTTTATTCTTTAATGTTCTAACCTCAAATGTTGAAATATTTAACGTTTTAAGCTATTTTATCAGGCTAGTACTGTATTGCTTGCAAGACTTCTATTTTTTATCTGTCCAATCAAAACTAACGTGAAGTATTTCCTCTGACTCTACGATAACTATTCCAAAGCTTTCCCAATTTACAAAATTATTATTATTATTAATCAGAAATAAGTAATAAAATAGATATATTAATTCTCATATGTATGAATTCTCCATACCATCATTCAATAGAGAAAGGGTAATCAGGTCAGCTGCAATACTACTAAAACGCAATCTTTGTCTTTTTCATTCACAAATGAATTAAGTTTATCCTCTCCTACCTTTTCAGACAAGATCAGATCTCTCTCTCTCTCTCTCTCTCTCTCTTTTCTCATTGAACTGTCACTTACCTCCAGCCTCACTTTGAATAAACATAACCACATCATATGAATAGCTTCCTCAGCCCTTAAAAAGCACCTCTGTTTAGCTTAAGACCCTGCGTTTCACCCATCCACCTATCAAATCTACCTAGCTAATACTGCTCTCACGTTTGAGTGCACCTAAAATCGCTTTAAAAGTCTTGATGCTATCCAGAGAAGAGCGATTCAGCTGATAGCCGACTCCTCTTCTTCACTGACTCGCACTGAAATCATGTGGTGCGAGGACCAGCATCAAATTTGTTGGAAAAATCAAGTATCTTAGCTTCAATAATCAATGTGTTTGGAATGACAGGACTTCAAAAACAATATTTTATTAGGCTTGAGCGTCAATGTAGCTTAATTAGCGTTATTTTAAATCATACTGTAGGCATGGATATTTAAGAATGTATTCAGATATGCATGAATTTCATTACCTTGGTGAAAGATCATCACTCTGCTTGCTGGTTGTGTAAAATAACTTTCAAAATTTTCCTTTAGTTGGTTTCTAGAACAGGATTTCCGGATTATTTAGCACTTCTATCTAGCTTGTACAAAGTACTAAACACACAAGAGATAATCAGACTTATGAGGGGATACTTCATATTATATATATATATATATATATATATATATATATTCAAGATACCAAGTAATTTTATATAAACTTGGTTTTTAATCCTGTTTCCCAAGTGAGCAAACAGACAAGTAAGTCAAGTTTGCACCTACACGTAGTGCAAACCTGAGGCAACTCATGGTAGTGCCACTCTAGGCAACTCGTGGTAAAGGTGGATTCAGAGCTTAATCCACCTTTACCACGAGTTGCCTAGAGTGGCACTACGCAAACTTGATTTACTTGTCTGTTTGCTCACTTGGGAAATAGGATTAAAAACTAAGTTTATATAAAATTACTTGGTATCTTGAATACATAATATACCCAAGTTAAAAAATTTTCTACATATATATATATATATATATATATATACATAACGTTTTGTTAACGAAGCATTGTTCATGATTTGTTGCAATAAAAAGAGAACTAAATGACTAAATTTGGTTTAACACGTTCATTGCCAATCACGCGATATCGTGCGATGCGAGTTCTAACCAAACGGCCGATCACGCGTTATCGTGTGGACGTCGCTAACTAAATAAAAAAATAAAAAAAATTTGGCCGCCACACGAAATTCCAATTTTCAGCTTGGCAACGAAAGTGTTAAACAAAGCTCCTATCCTTCTCTAGTAAAAAGGGAACATCATGAAAAATCTGATGATCATACGACTCACCGATGCATATACACTAGACAAACATTTACACATTAACAGTATAAATGAGCGCAAGTTAATTTGCGCCAAGTAACTGATTTTTGTGAAATAAATTCAGGTCAGATAAACTTAAGGTCGTCATGAAATGTTAATGATGTGTTTCACAACCATCATAGGAAATTATAGGAAATGATGAAATAATAAACGCGTTTATTATTTCATCATTTATTATTATTTATTATTAAAGCAGCGTTAAAGATCCATGTATACCATTAAATTATAAATAAATAGCCGGAGGACCCTTAAAAATTAACATTAAGGTTACTAAAATTGGTACGTAAGACAGGCAGAACGAAAAACTACTTAATTTTTTCAAGACAATCTTTTAAAATGAGAACTGTAACAATCCAAGAAATATAAACCACAGACCTTTAAAAAACGTTTGGCTATGCACATTTAATGATATTTTGATTAATTTATGATGTTAGTTCATGTGCCATGAGATATGTGTGTTATATACTTTGATTTAAACATCCGTTTAATTTAGTATTCAAACTGTTAACTTAGTAATACTGAAAAAAATAAAGTATTTGGTAATGTTAACATTGTAATTCCCAAGTTGAAAGTTTTGTTATTCATTTCTAATATTCAAGTGGAGGCTTTTGTTTATTCATTCCTAATTCCGAAGTAGAAGGTTTTTATTTATTCATTTCCAGTTCTCCAGTAGTTATGACTTTCTTTTTTTGCATCGCTTGAGACATGAATAAAATAATTTAAAAGATTGTTGTCTAAAATGCGTATATCAGTTGTAGAGAATCGGGCCAAAAATTATATGAAGAAATTTGTGAGGGAGAACTAAGAGCGCGTGCCCACGCTACACAGGAAACTCTACAGAAAAGAAGTTTATTATATTATTAAAATTAAGGGGATATTAAATCCCACATTGTTTTAAAACCAAATAAAAAACTCAAAGATTGAAATCAGAGAGTTTCATGCCGAATATAGTATAGTAGACTATAAAAGTTTCGGCGATTACTAGCGTGAGCTAGTGCAAGTAGTCCTAGTACGTAGTACAATCTCGGGCAACTCGCAGCAAAGGTAGTAAAGTTCTGATCGCTATTCTTGGTATTTTCCATAATGTAAAAACACATTTCCTAGGAAATGTATGCTGTTATTACATTATGGTGGGAGGTCACTACCCAGACCGGTTTCAGCCTTTTTTGAGGCTTCACTGATGAAGCCTCAAAAAAGTAGTGTACTTCTGGGTAGTACAATAACAGCAATAACAGCAATAACAGCATACATTTCCTAGGAAATGTGTTTTTACATTATGGAAAATACCAAGAATAGCGATCAGAACTTTACCACCTTTGCTGCGAGTTGCCCGAGATTGTACTACGTACTAGGACTACGTGCATTAGCTCACGCTAGTAATCGCCGATTCTTTTATAGTTTACTATATCGGCATGAAACTCTCTGATTCCAATCTTTGAGTATTTTATTCGTTTTTAAAACAATGTGGGATTTAATATCCCCTTAATTTTAATAATGTTTATATCGCCGAAATGAAGTCTATTGGCTCTTTATATTTAAGAAGTTTATTATATTTTAGTTCGTATTTTTTAGTTACCAGTAACATTAACAGCGCCTTCCGAACATTTGTGTGTCCGTTCCCGATTCAGCTTAGGGATCACTGAAAAATAACTCAGTAAATACAAGTGAGTGCTATAGCAATAAAACCTTTTTGTGTTTCCTAACCACGAAAGGTTATTAGTTAATCTGTAGTATATTTGTGCCATGTGCTTGCTAAGTATTTTTCTATTTTTATCAATTTCACATTTTTTAATTTTTTTTAATTTTTACATAGTCCGGAAACTTTGCTCTAGAGATCAAACATGGAACTTTTTCAAGTTCCATGTTTGATCTTTCAAACTTTCTCTCTCTCTCTCTCTCTCTCTCTCTCTCTCTCTCTCTCTCTCTATATATATATATATATATATATATATATATATATATATATATATATATATATATATATATATATAGCATCTTGTACGAATTAATTACAAATTAATGAGACAGCACTTAAAAAGTCTGTACAGATCTTACAAAATAAAACGAGTCATGTAAGACTCTATGTACAGTGAGCACTTATTTCCCAATATTTCGGTACGTTGGGAAACACATGCACACCATACATTGAATCTTGCGAGAATCACATAGTATAATAAGATCCCATTTCCACATGAAATCTGCATATATTCCGGAATAATATAGCAAAGAATGTTTTTTTGCTATATTATACCATTTCTGTAATATTCCATTTGTGGATGAGAGCTTTCTTTCGTGTTAAATTATGCATCGTAGAACAGTAAAAAATAAAGTTAAACTGCTCTGCGTTAAGAAAGCATCTTGACATTGTGGGCAGTATTTATTTGATTATAAAACAGCTTCAGAATGATTTTTTTCTTTTTAATGGCGCCTTTTTATTAAAATATATGAAATAAGCAACACTTAACCCTCTTACGTGCTCCACCATATGGTACACGATTGGTTAATGATCTTGAAATTTCAGCGTCTTTTGTTTCTTCACCAAGCAGATAAGGCACACGACAACTTTCAAGTTACGGGTGACAGCCTGTGCTGAATAATATGCCGACAAAATGGTAGAATGGCATTTTGCTGTGACTAAAAACAAGTGCGAGATTGCTGAAAGTTCAAGGACACTTTCAACGAGATTAAAAAGGACTGAGAGCACTTTCAGAAATCCAACACGTGATAGATTCCTGTTGAAACTCCTACAGAATATTTTTGCATGAGCTAGCAATGAACATTACCGATAAAAACATGCTATATTAAATAATAAAAATGTACAGTGGGTAAGACGAAATGTACCAGGATACCAGATCAAATACCTATGCTTGCATTTTAGTCTTCCTTTACTGATGAAGTGGCAGTGATGGAACGCCTGATCAGCCCGTTATGTCTTTCATCTTTTCTATCTTTTTACGGGATGAAATCTGACATTTGGGAACAATAAATTTCTGATAAAGTTAATTAAAAAAAAAGTTATCAGAAAAAAATTAACAATTCGAAATAACAAAATTAATTTGTATTTATGTCAAATTTTACATTTTTGATAACTTCCCATTATTGTTTTTCATAATTTACCATCATTGTTTTAGCAATTAAGGGAAATGATGAAACCTAGCATTATTCTCCTAGCATTGCTCGTATGTTAGGAGAAACTCGCTTCGCATTTAAACTTTAAATAGTATAAAAGTGAAATCATTATTTGTGGCAGCAGTGATTAATGTGATCTTCCTAGTTAAACGTCAGCCAGTTATGAAATTTATGTTATGCAAAACAACGGTTTAGTAAAAGTGTACAAAACATGCAAATTTCAATATAAAGCTAAATATCTTGTGGTATTGTTTTACCGGTTGTCTCTTCTTTCTTTCTTCTGCAATGCTGCCTTTTTAGTAAGGTATCATCTGCCAAGGTTGGCAGATTGAAAAGTTTCAGTCGCGACTTATGGCTGTTTATAGTGTATCATTTGTCGTGTTTGTATGGTGCTCTAACCGTATGAAATGCTGCATGTGATCATGAAAGGGAGGTTAACAATTGACAGCGTAGACTAGAAATACAACCAATATAAAACAGGTGTTTTATATTGGTTGTCACTGTAACTGAATTCATTGTCAATTCAATTATCAAGAACTGAATACAAGTATAATAAGCGATTTGGTTTGATTTGATCGCAAGTACAGCTGAAGCAACTATTAGACTAGTAGGTATTTACTTAAGTGTGCATGTATGTATGTATGTTCGCCAGTCGTTTACTTGTTTTGCAGTCAAGATGATATGAGATATTTTACATATCGCTCTGAAAGGTAAATTAGGTAAATAAGTAGTTTCTTCGTCCAGAATAAGCTTTTAGGAAGGGGTAACCTTGCTATCTCCATGTGAAGGCACTTGACAACAAGCTGTTGCCAAAATGTTGTCCGTCATCGCCGATATCACTTATTGTTGTAGGCAACGAAATTACTTATTTACCTAATTTACTTGTTGTAGAGCTCTAGGTGAAATATCGCATATTATCTTGACTACATACTGTGTTTGGTACACTTATTCACTTGCTCTGAATACAACTCTAAATACAACTGTAATGATGTATTTCAGTTGTATTCAATAGCAATATTAAGCCAGCTTTCTGGATAAATTATTCCAGTTATAAATAAATAAATATATAATTCTTGTAAGTCAGTCGTACGGTCTCCATACTAAAGCGAAGTATGTATCTGTCCCTTAGCCAGTATTATAATACTGAAAGAATAATGCATATTATGATATTATATTTAAGAAAAACAAAGGAGAGAAGCGAATGAAAATAATATTATGCAGTAGAGAGCATTAGTACGTTTAAACCCGACTATAATCCTCATAAAAATTACACGAAAGATAATGACTTACAGGTTACTCATTTTAGCTGAATACTGAATTGATTATTTTTGAAAATCAATGAGAGTTGACTCCGAGTACACGTTAATAAACACTGGAATTAAGTATTGGGACAAACCCTGTTTTAGAATGAGAAATAAATTAACGATATGCACATTCTTGTCACGCGTGACCTATACCGCTACACAAATAAGGCAATCATATCCCTAGAATCGACTGGTCGTCTGTATATTGTCAACAGCACTTGAAAAAGAAGCTACGAACTTCGAAAGAAGAGTTATCAGAAGATGCCATATAGATGGCCGGTTATTCGCAAACTGTGACGAATGACCTGCATTCGTCTCAATAGTAAAAGACTGCACATCACTCAAAATCAAATGCAGATAACATAAAAAACATAATGTTGCCGACAAGTATTATCAGCCAATGGAAATGCGAAAACGCCACCTAAGCCCGTACTGGAAGAGCTAGGGAACGAATACCAAGAGACAAAAAGATCGTACGAAATTCTAGGAAGTGTTATGTAAAAACGATTGTTCAGGAGTTCAGAGCTCTAGAAAATTTCAGATTAGCACTGGATATTTTGACATAATTTCAGAAAAATTATATTGGAACACTTGGCCTCTTGTGCAGTGTTCGTCTTACCATGCATCTCAGCTTGCCCTTCGTTCAGAAGCGCTATGGTGATTAAAATAGGCATGACCAGCAATAACACAAAGCCATATCAAACACATATTGATACAAAGTCGTATTAAAAGAAGGCGGTCTAAAAATACCCCCCGTCATATGTGACAGATGTAGAAATGCAGAGAGTAGGCTGTTATTTTGGATACAGGTTTCCGTGAAATATATTTTTGTCCCAGTACTTGTTTCATTATAATATAAATAATCATTATGTACTTAATTCATACATGTTTAGAGCATTTATTTTTCATACTGCTATGCTACATTTTTTAATGTCACACCCTCACAGGCTATTATGGCCCTGTAGTACATTAGTGCTATGCAAACAAACATAGACCTTGTTCCAGCCATTTTAAGCCTGCGATAGGTTAACAGGACGGTGGTCTTATACGGGAAGATGAAATGAATTTCATGCAGCGCTTAAAGATAATCGCAAATATTCATGCAGCAACCTGTTGGTTGAAAGCGAATATGCTGACCACTCAGCCAACATATTAGGTGTTTATTAAATGTGAAATGAATATCCTTAAGCATTGTTATGTAGTATATTACATACTTTTACCAAGTATAGCGTATTATTCTCTTTCTTTACTCTTTTATATTTTAGTCTGTTTGTTTATAAAGCTGTATTTTTGATCACCCTTTTTACACGTCTACGCGAGAAGTTGTAAAACCTGTAGCATAGAAAAGGAAAATATTGAAAAATAACAGCATTTCAAAAAGTCTCAAACTAAAACTCTATAAAAGCGTTATTATACCTATAGCAACGTATAGAGCCGACTTGGACACTCAATCAGAACGAAATACACAAAATCAGGACATTCGAAATGAAATGCTTAAAAAAATTAATAAGACTAACTAGTCAGAACACAAAACAAATTGAGCAAGTCAAACACGAATTAAACTGTAGTGCAAATAACTATGATATCCGTAATTCTTAAACAGCAATTAAGATGCGTTGGACATCTCTTGAAAATGTTCTTTCAAAGATTACCAAATATAGACTTGAAAGAAGACGATGAAGAGGTAGACCAAAAATACTTGGTTACAGTCTTTGAAGGAAAGGTAACAATTATCGAGCTTCAGAACAGAAATGGCCAGAGATAGAGCCAGATGGCAAAGATTTGCACATAGAGCACTCAACCTATCATCTGACGAATGAGAAAGAAGAATGAAGTGTGCAATACTGCGAACGAAAATAAATAAGCAATTAAAAAACGAATAAACTGGCACCAGCATTTAACATTTATATTTATTGTTAAATAGAATTTAAACAAAGGCGTTAATGTCTCTGTCGGAAAACCTCGATCTTTTTTTAGTTACAAATCAATCTAGAGGAGAAATTGTTCTTTCATTTTGGTATAATTGTCATCTAAGATAATTTTAGGTTCAGTGTCAATATGCGGTTTTTCATATAAATTTATTTCGCTTCTTAAAGATGAAAATGCTTTGTTTGATTGCATTGGCTTAGTTTTTCTGTTGAAATAATCATACCGCTGGCTTACTCTGTTTTGAGATTCGCTTCTAATTGTCCAAGTTCATAATTTTCTATTTCTTCGTCCTTATTCTGTTTCAAACTCTTCCGCTGTAGTAGACGTTTCTTTGAAAATTTATTCCATTATCGACGAAGTAAATCGCATAATTTCATTTTCATTTGCTATAAAAAATAAACCTCATCATTAACCTCGTTTGAAAAATTTGGGTTATTCAAATATTTCTTAAGTGATCCTAAGACTTTTGGTTTAAAAAATTGAAGTTTAATTTCTTTCAAAGCTAATTACTGTACTTAAAACAGAATTTAGTTTTTCCAAATTAGGAAATACTCTCGTAGGAATCTAAAAATTTCCTTCGCTTGTTAGTAGATTTGCGTCATGATTGCTTAATGATTCAACTATGAATCTTACGGGTTTTAAATAATTCAATATACTTGCAGCAATTTTTGAATACTCGTTCTTCCATACATAAGACATCTTTAATTCTTACAAAACAATTATTGCCGGTTTTTAAATCCTTAGCAATTTGTTAGTCACCCTTTCTAAAGTAATCCAATGTGTTTTGCAGTCTAAAATGACTTAAATAATAACTCTGCTTTTTGTTGCTTTTTTCACTCATGTTTACTTTTGTTTGAAAAATAGCATTTGTTGTTGGAGTATATTTAAACGACTTAGCAATTTTCTTATGGTAGATGTTGCCGCTGAAACATCATCCTATAAATCATATTCCATATTATCAGCAGCATCTAATTCGTTGTTTTTGTTTTCATCATATTGTGTTGAGATTCAGCATCTTCATCGTCATAACTCTCGTTACTGATTTCGTTTTTTGTCATAAAACGCTTTTATAGCATAGAAAGATGAAGTTCGTGGTTGTAGCGTAACTACTGAAAGGCTGGTGATAGTAGTCTCAACTACGTCTGTTTCAAAACAAATCTTGAAGAATTCGGATGTTTCTTTAACTAAAGAATATACTTTTTCTGCAGAACAAGTACCATGAATTCTTATTAGATCAAGATCACTAGTCCATTCGTGTACAGAAATGCTCCTCATTCATTTCCTCATTTTTCTTTTTAAACCTAAACATTTTCGGGGGTGACTTTTAATTACATATTAATTGCATATTATAATTACATATTAATGGCAAAACCGATGATGGATTTTTGGTAACCTGTAGGTTCCTTTTGGAGAAGGAACTGTTAGAATTACTGTTTAAACAGTAATAATAGAAATTTTATCAGCCGCCGCAAGTTTAGCAACTAATTCTTCTACTTCTATCACGTGCTGTTTGACAAATTTCGCGCTTTCTTTTTAAATAGACGCATTTGCGCATCGTTTTCCCATTTTTTCTTTTTTTTATGCCATTAGTATGTTCGAAATGACGATGATTTGTAGTACGATGTTTCGGAACCCGTTTGACAACAAGCTGTCTGATTTTTGCCAACTTTAAAAAAAAAAGTTGGCAAAAATACTGCAAAATTCCTCGTACTTTTACTAATTGTTAGATATAACTACAATAAAGTAAGTGAAATTAATTTTTATACAGAAATAATTATGAATTATTAAATAATGTTTATAATTATCTAGTATGGCTAGTATACCTCGTATATCGTATATGGATAAGCATGAAGGGACTTGGATTATTGTGAACTCAGGAATTATTATATTTTTTAATTATTATATTTATTATATTTAATTATTATATAATTATTACATACCCAATTATTATATTTCTTTCGCGGCGATTTTCAGACCAGCAAGGATTATTTTTGAAAATATTCTTCAATTACTCTGAAATGTTTCTGCTATTCCTGGCAAATCGGATATTTTAAAATTACAAATTTTCCAGAGAATTCCTTACTCGAGAAGAAATCCTACAACAGCATATAAATGCCTTGTGCACAAGTGGGCATGAAACAGAGAAAGAGAGTGAAAATAAAAACACTCCCTCAATAGAACAGAGGTAAATGGACTGGAAGAAGAAGAAAAAGAAGAAGAAGAGAGTGTTGTTCGATATATTTAAAAGCGAAGAACAAATGGATGGTGAGCAGCAGATGTTCATGTTTTTACTAGCTTACATGAACGAGAAGGAATGATCGTGGATAGTTCACTGGAATATTCTCAATGAAAATACCTGTAGATAAGGCATAAGATGGAAGAGTAAATTTATTAGAAGTAACTGGAGGGAATATGAGAAAGAGAGGTCAACCAATTAATTAGATTCCTTCTTATAGATAGTATCAAGAGAGAAGTTCTGGTGTACTGCCACAAATTTGGGAACTGAATGACAAATTTAGGCTAATTTAAAATCTATATACAAAGCAACAAAGAAACACCAAGTATTTTGAACCCTAAAGTGGATATGGGTGTGACATGTTTGTGACACCCATATTTGCTTGTGAGACGATCAGCTCAAAGAGAAAGAAACCTTATCTTGTCTGAAAACGTGAGTATTATTATAAGTAAAATGTTATATTTCTTCAGAGAAATAAGACTCAGCTGCGTTTTGGTAACATTAAAGTTCACAAACACACTCTAATAAAAAATGGCAAGAAGATCGGTTTAAGACGTTGGTTATGGAAGGTCATGAATCCGGGAATTATTCAATACAAAGTTTACAAATGAAGAAGAGGAATGGTATATCGACATCACTAATGCAATAGATAGGGTATGTGGTGAGGGAGAGAAGTGATTTATGTATAAGATGAAAATAGTGGAGGAGAATACACAGCCCTGGGTGCGCACTGTCTATTGGTGAAGTGATTCGAGAAGAGGAAGTCATCTACCGTGTGGTGACTGAATGAAAAAAAAAAAAAAGAAAATCAACGCCTTGAGGTCTCGAGAATACCTGGCTGCTCGAGAATAGCCGATGAATGACTCATAAGGAAAACTTTTGGGAAAACTAGATTTTATGCATAATCTTATGCAAATTTACTCTTAAGTCATATAAATTAATATCAATGGTAACTTAAAGGATTTCTTCTTTTGCATTCTTATTGAACTCGAAAGAGATCTTTCGAGTTCAATATTTTACCAAGGATCTGGAGACACGCGATAGACCCATCGTGCCGTTACTTTCTGTTGCCGACCTTATTATTCAGATTCAGACCAGTCAAACGCTGCCCACTTTGGATTCACCGGGCTTTCATTGTTCTCTGTAGTGTTTCAACTTTTAAAACTCAATTACTGCTACATTTCTGTATTATATTTTTCTTTCCTAATCATTTTATGTAATATTTTGTATTATACTCTAGTTCATAAATATAGTATATAAAATATCATATATTTGGGTAATCATTTAGGCCATGATTTATGCATGTGACCCTTCTAATAAAGAATCACGCATGCACGAGAATATTCAACACCTAAAACGTGGTAGACTGTAATTTGAAATGGTGAAACATTTCAGCTTACAGTCTACCGGTCTACTCATTATTTTCCTGATTTGTTTAATAATAAATTAATATTTAATAAATAAATAAGCATTTAATGGGGCGTATGCATTATTTAATAAATAATGCGTAGACCCATTAAATGTTTTAGTTTAACACTGCGTCTTGTAAAGCAGTCGAAATGCATTATTCAAATGAGAGCAAAATTCCATTCAGTGAATAATAATAAAAAAAAAATGTTTCGAGTTATCCAACTAGGCATGAGTAAATGTAATACGATTTCGTTGTACTTAAACGGGCTGTCATACAATCATTCGGTATTAATGTTCAGCTTTAAATGGGTCACTTGATTAGTGAAATATGTTGAGATATGTTGCTGTAACTGCTGCTTCCAGTGTTGTTACACGATTTTAAATGATAAATGAGAGAAATTACAACGTCCGATGAGTACTTAGTCGTGTTTTGAAACTTTGGTGTTATTGTCGAGGGTTCATATTTCCTTTGTTATGTTTTATAACACGATGGGAATAAAGACTAACTATTAACATGCAGCTGAAGTTCTCCATTATTACATACATACTAATGCATTTGTTTTTGACACTCCATAATTGTAATGATTTATTGTATATTAAAATAATTAAGTTGAGCTTTATTAATTTATCTTTGACAAGTTTCTTTCAAATACGATCGGTTTCCGATGGTTGAAATGAATGGATCAATCAATTTAATAATCAATATCACTTAATATTCGGAGGCAAATTCTCTCTTTCTCTCTCTCTCTCTCTCTCTCTCTCTCATACGCTTAATTTCTTCAGATACCATGTTTTGTCATAATATAAGACTGTTTTGTTGATAAAAGATCGGCCTTTAGATCTCTTCACAGGATTTTCACTTTTCTAATTCTAAACTGATCTCTACTTCTTTGGAACGGTTTCCATGTGATCAATTTTGAATAAGCAGTAAGCGTGTTTGACAATCATATTTGTGTTTTATTTATACACGCAAAGTGTATATTTTTAAAATTTTATTAGCCAGAAAAACAATTTCCAGAATAAAAATGAAATTTGATGGGAAAAACGAATAGTTTTTTTAAAAACTATTCATTGCCTAAATTAAAAACTATCCAATATTCTAAATATCTAAATAAATATCATCTAAATAATGCTAAAGATCTCTCAATTTCGAGCAGTCATGCATTAAAAATAAGAAGTTATGTATAAATCCCGAAACTAAAACTCATCGCTACTTGGAATAAGGGGAAAGACAATAGCTTAAATGGATTCAGAATTTGTAATATCAAGGTTTCAAAACTGACCGAAAACTTATTGAAAGGGTTCTATAAACCGCACTTATGCAAATGACTTCAATGTATTTCTAAATATAGATTTTTAATCCTGTCAAAAACGCTAATATTATGCAAGAAACAATGATAGTACATCAATGCCGTGTGTGGAGTACTGATGAGGGTTGGGAAAGAAAAGTTCATTGAGATACTTAAATATATAAAGATATAAAGAGCCAACAGGCTTCACTTCGGCGATATAAACATTATTTAAATTAAGGGGATATTAAACCCACATTGTTTTAAAACCGAATAAGAAACTCAAAGATTGGAATCAGAGAGTTTCATGCCGAATATAGTATAGTAGACTATAAAAGTTTCGGCGATTACTAGCGTGAGCTAGTGCAAGTAGTCCTAGTACGTAGTACAAACTCGGACAACCTTTGCTGTGAGTTGCCCGAGTTTGTAATACGTACTTGGACTACGTGCATTAGCTCACGCTAGTAATCGCCGATACTTTTATTGTTTACTATATTCGGCATGAAACTCTCTGATTCCAATCTTTGAGTTTCTTATTCGGTTTTAAAACAATGTGGGATTTAATATCCCCTTAATTTAAATAATGTTCATTGAGATTTTTCTAGGAGAGTTGCAGATTGTTACTGTTTGAGAATACGTCATCAGAAAGGTTT
This sequence comes from Typopeltis vanoorti, assembly GCF_054136105.1. Taxonomy (NCBI): domain Eukaryota; kingdom Metazoa; phylum Arthropoda; class Arachnida; order Uropygi; family Thelyphonidae; genus Typopeltis; species Typopeltis vanoorti. The sequence goes on along the minus strand of NC_143556.1, from coordinate 116,458,880 downwards.
CTGAAAACATGCACTGTATTGCTTTGTAAAGGCATGTTTAACGATCCCAGGAGATGAAGATTGCAAATTCTTAACGCTTGATCTAGACCTTACTTTTATACGTGACCATTAACTCCGGAATGTTACAAAACAGGATCATTTATTTGCAATACATTGAGGCAGCAATAAATAGCATCGAAATGTAGCAGTGAACTTTAGCTTTGTAACCCAAACCTCGCTTACTATATCATGTGGAATATTCCCGTGCGTATGTCGAAATGGTTTGATCTCTAGAGAAGGACCTCGAAATTATGTTATCTTTACCCAACACACGATACTTGTCCTACAGGATAACTGGCTTTCGTGAGTGGACTTCACTTAAAAAATGACCTACAATATCTAAAAGGGTCTTAATAAAAATAAAAAGATAGATACAGAGATACGAACCTTCTCCCGCTTTATTTTCCCTAACTCGTTAACTCAAAATATTCTACGTGGATGCTTACCGAAATATCCTCTAACTTCTGTTGTAATACAACAGAAGAAACAGAAGAAGAAAAATGAAAAATGAGATATAGTATGGTATACAATATGTATGCGATACAGTATGGTTTAATGTTTTATTGTTCATCCAGCTCTGAAATCCGCTAGTACATTTTTTGCTTGCTATATTATAGAGCAGTAAGCAAAAACCCTCAGCATCCAATAAAATCTCGAATATTATTTCGCGCTTTCGTGATCTTACTAATTTCTAAGAAACATCTTTAAGCTAACCATCGTAAATCTAACCGTAATTTCTCATAGACTGAATATCATAAATTAGGGTTACATTACTGGAAATTCGAACTATATAAATTTTTTTGTTTAAGTTAAGGGATATTACATCCCATATTGTTTCTTAGCCGAATAAGAAACTCAAAAGAGTTTCATGCCGAGTATAGAAATTATATAAAGTTCGGCGATTCCAAGCGTAAGCAAATACCTGGATAGCAGCAACTGACCCTTAAGGTAGTGCAAGCTTGAGGCAACTCTTATTCGGCTAAGAAACAATATGGGATGTAATATCCCTTAACTTAAACAAGTTATATGTCGCCGAATTGAAGCCTTTGGCTCTTCATATATTTAATAATTTTTTTTTTATATTCTTTAAGATGGTACTTATCGCACAATGAGATAACTGAAATTTGGAGCAAGTTCCATCAATTTCATTGGATTCTTGAAAGCTAAAAATAAATAATAAAAAAATACGTATGCAACATTTTGTGGCATAAAACTCAGTCATTGGTATTTCTAATAACTGAATGAATATAGTTGATTAAGTTGTGATAAAATATTCATACTAATTAAAATGTTTGAAGGGAGTCCTGAAGCGGAGCCTCCTGTATATTTTGAATACTTAGTATGGAACACCCTTGAGTAAAAAGCCAGTTAGCTTTTTATTTGAGTAAAGAGCCAATGACATTATAAAAAATTAGTACTTTTAAAAAAAATAGGCTAAAATAGCCATAAAAATAATATTTACTTAGAGGAGTAACATGGGAATTTTCCTAGAAATAATACCTACCGTAATCCCTTATAAACGCAATATGTTTCGTGCTAAGAGGATTGGAAAGATGATCTCACGACTGTTGCCGAAGAAAGTTATCAAATTGTCTCACATGGCAAAAAACACCTTTAACTAAATATAAAAAAAAATACTCTACGAATATTGCCATAACAGCAAGACACATGAAATATCCTTATAGCTCAATGATATTGCTTTGAGCTGTTGAAGAATGCACCTTCCCTTATTGTAGCAGTGATCTAATACTTATGGAATCAAACTATTCCGTTCTAAAACATAAGCATCAGGATTTGTTATTCTGTTTAAAAAATGACCGCTTCCCACTAGTCTCGAGAAATATATCCTCGCGCCATATGGCTGCAGAAGAATTTCAGTATATCTTAAAAATTCGGAAAAGAAACACTTCACCTGATTGTATTATAGATTTTCGATCCGAACCACATGCTTCCTTGTCTATTTTCATCGAGCAGCACACATTATTTAAGCTGCTAAAACTTTTCCTGGTGCGATAAAGCATAAACAAATATTGAACTTTCTTTTTGCAGAATAGGATTACGTTATTATTCCTAAATTTAAATGTGTAGCAAGAACTGTGTAGGAAATCGATCACAATATTTAGTTGTTATTGACAGCGTATTTGACTGTAATTATGATTAATTAAAATTAAGTAAATTGCAATCCGTTTCCAAACAAAATATTTAATTTTGTTTTTCAGAAAACTTCCACATGAACTCATCGAATTCTTCAATTTTACAAACGAATACAATAAGCGAATCTTTGTTGTATTCTACTGAATAAAAACGATACCACAACATTTGTATCGTGATAAATTTCCAGTGGGCAGATTGTATACCAAAGAGGATGGTAGCACGACCGACTTTGAGACTTATTGGTTACATGTTGGAATGCAGGCAATGTTATGTAGTATTGTATGTTGCATACAATACTACATAGCATTGTATGCAACATATAATACTATGAAGTATTGTACGAAGGTTACATACAATAATATATAGTATTATTGTATAATACTATAATACAATAAAGAAATATTGTATAATAAATAATATAATAATAAATATACTTCTGAAGATTGTATATATAACTATGTAGTATTATATTGGTGAACAGAGAGATGTATAATTTCTTAAACTTGGGCAGGAAGAGAGAATCATGCTTTATACAATAATACATATTTACCGTCATGCTTCGTATAATATCATATTCGTTTTCACAGAATATGATATTCAACCATTCATCCAATCAAAACATGTTGAACAAATCAAATTTACAGATAACTGAAGAAAATGTAGACCTTAAAAGTTCAGTTATGAATCCTAAACATACTAAAAATATCTCAGAAGGAGCAGGGGCAGACTTAGGCATGGGCTTTATTGGCTTCACCCCAGGGCCCCGTTCAATCAAAAGGCCCCTTCGCGGTCAAAAATATAAAAATAAAAACAATTTAAATTACAAATTTAAGAAAAAATAAATTATACAAAATTTTTTCGTACCTAGGTAACGTTAAAATCGTTAATTTGCAACATTATTGGATTTGAATTAAATATCAAATATCAGTGTTTTAAATGACAGTAAATAGTAAATATGGCTCTGTCTTCTATCTCTGTAAAATCAAATATACTTTGTCATTTGTCAGTTTTGCAAATAATATAGCAACGTCGGAATGGGAGTGCAAGTCTAGCTCATCCAGCTCATCCAAAGCTTGTTAGCTTAGCGTAGCTCTCACATATATACTTTCTGCTCTCACCGTTTGACATTTGAGGTTATGTATAGTACAGTATAGTTGAATATTAAATAGTCATTAAATAGTTACGGTGATATCATGAACATATTAAAAACGTTTAGTGACAATATAGATGAGAAACTTGATTTTCGAAGAGAGGCACAGAAATTATATAATGATTTGACAAAACTTGAAACAACGATTTTAACTGTTTTTTGGGAAGAAATTTTAGAGAGATTCAATTTAGTTAACAAAACAGTTCAGACCCAGGCTTAGATATATGTGAAGGTAAGAAATTGATTACGTCATTAGAAGTGTTCGTGAGCAACTTACGAGAACAATCAGATCAGAAACTAAACGAATACGAGGAGAAAGCCAAAAAATTAAGTACTAGTGTGGGAAAATAATACAGTGATTTAAAAAAGAGACTTATTACTTCAAACTTTTCGGAAAAATCTACAGAGAAAGTTTCGCTAAATGAAGTAGAAAAATTTAAACGGGATACGCTATACGTTGCATTAGATAAGTTGATTATGGATTTAAACAGAAGAGGCCATGTCTACAGGGAATTTAGCAAAAGATTCACATTTTTAATGGATTTGCAAGACATTAATATCGAAAATATCGACTTGGAAAGTGCACGTAATGTTATTGATTATTATTCGGATGATATAGACGAACATTTAGTCAATGAATGCATTCAGTTAAAATCCTACTTACAGACTAAGCCAGACTCATATGACTCATACGGTGATATATTCAAGCTAATTTATGAAAAGAAATTTGTCGATGTTTTTCCGAATTTCTATACAATCTTAAAACTTTTTTTGGCCTTGCCAATCACCGGCTGTTAGGCGGAGCTATTCTTCTCCAGGATGTCTTTTATAGAAAACAAATATAGGACAACAATGACGAATGAAAGATTAAATTATTTATCAATTCTTTCCATAAACTGTGATTTAACCAAAGAATTATAATGTAATGATCAAATAAATGAATTTGCAGCGTAAAAATGCAGAAGAGTTACTCTTAAAATGTCTCTTTAATGTATTAAATAAACTTACATTATATAACTCCTGGAATGTTTTATTTGTTTTATTTTTAAGAATAAGTATTCTTTATTTTTTTCTTAGTCTTTATTCTTGACGTAAGAATTTGTTGTTTCGTTTTTTTTTGTTTGTTACTAAACGTAATACGTAATATATTTTATTTTATTTTTATGTTTGATGTTTGTTATGTATACAAAACCTTTTTTCATTATAACTGTATATAAAAGTTTGTATATCCAAGTGCATCAAATAAAATAAAAAAAGTTCTTCAATGTCTGTTGCCTATAATTTTTTCTATTAAAAAAGGATAAAAAAACAGTTTTTCGACAAAATGGCAAATGAGTCGCCACAACTAACCGAAACTTGGGTTAATTTTGGTTAACTGGATAGGCCCCCAAAGAGCGGTAGTCAAGGGTCCCCGAAGTTAACGGTTCGCCACTGAGAAGGAGGCACTGCTTCTTTAGAGTACCAATAACACAAAAGTTCTGCTTTTAAGTATATTTCAGTTTTATAAGTTTCGTATTTCTTTCCGTTATCCACACTGATTGCTGCTGCTCCTAACTCAGGTAGACGAATATTTCAGAGAATGTTGGCTGTACTCCGATGAGGAAAATTATTTCCTGTCGCTAACTATTTTTGTTCTATTTCTCTCCTTCTACTCTATCAATAAATTTTAAACGCACGAAATGAATGGCTTTCTACATCCTATAGCTGAACTGACTTAATAATTAACTTTTGCTGTGTTGGAAAATCAAATAATTTTAGGTATAATAATAATGTACAATTTACTTCAAATATCTTTCAAACAGTAACGAATAAAATATTGAGTATCGTTGTTTACCGTGACTAGGATGATGTCTTCATAGTTAACTTTTTTTTTTCAAAAGAGCAATACAATAGTTCTGTTACTTTATGCAATATCATTCTTGGTTTATTGATAATCTATAATATTAATAGCGAAGTATAATAAGCTTTGCCATTCCAATTGAGGATTTCATGAATTGCACTCAGCGGTGGCTAGCGGAAAAGTATAATGTAAACAAAGCTGTTAAACAAAGAGGATAGAGACTGACTTTCCCCTAAGTTTCAAAAAAAAAGATTTGGGAAATTTTCTCCTTCAGCACTTAATATTTCAGCTCTCTTTCTGTTTACGTGAACAACTCCGCCTTAGATTATCTGTCCTGCTCAATGTATGAACAATACGAGAAATTCTGGGAATGAAATATTCCAAAGTAGCATTTTTCGGGGATTTCTAAACTTATAAATGTTTTGACTTTTAAGTTACAGTTTAAAGTTATATCCAGTTCAAATCTTAATTTCAGTTTCATTTACTGACAGCTTATTATATACGAAACCTTTTCCTGGTATTTATAAATATTTTGATAATAGTTTTCAGATAGATTTCATTTATAAGACTTGTGTAGTATTATGGAAATGACATTTGCATCCGTAGCGCTAAGCCACAAAGACAGTTCTAAATTCGATTCTGGTCGCCGACTACGTGGACTGAAGGAACTTTTTCCTAAGCATTTCTTCGATCAGTTAAGGAATTAGTCTTTGGAACGAACAAGTACGATTTTTTCTTTCTTCCAGAAATTCGGCTTTTTAATTCTACAACTCCAGAAACACTCAAGAAAGTCGACACTGTGGAGCTTAGGCCAATTTCGGACAATAATATGCAGTGTTAAGGTTAGGATCCACGATCACAGCAGTTTTCTGCAGTACTCTCTTCTTCGGATGTCAATTCCAATCAATGATATTCTTGGGCCGACTATCTGCAAATATCTAGAGAAAAGTGTCTCCTTCAGCACTTTACATGATAATATTTCAGCTCTCATTGTGTTTAAGTGAACAACTCTGCCTTAGATTAGTACTTTTCACACATCCCTAAACGACAATAATTTCGAGTTCATTCATTTGTCAGTTTTTAATAAAGTTCTCCCATTGATTACCATCTGCTTACTCCTGTATTTTTCCTCATACCTACTATATTCGAAATACCCACTCTTTTATCGACTTTTATTGGTAATCGAACTTACCAATGCATATGTTAATAGTGATTTGAACACTGCTTTTTTATACTAATAGTTTGGTGTTTTGACTAATACAAGCTTTTTCTTATTCTATTATCTATTCTCGCATCATCGTCATCATCGTCAGCTATTTATTTATCCATTACTACATGAAGGTATTTTCCAAGATAACTGCAAGAATGTCTGTCATTAGTTTTTCTTCCCCATATCACTTCTGTAAATCTGATGATTTCATCAATCCATCGCGATTTTGTCCAGCATTGGATTCCAGTGGAATCCAATCCAGTATTACTTTTGTCCATCGTTGTTCTTTTCTTCGAGAAACATATCCAGCTTATTGTCACTTCGGATGTTTAACTCTTTCTATAATGTCAGAGACTTTGGTTTAAGTTGTTATCCAATTATTCTTTTGCAACCCAATCTCATAATACCAAACATACATCTTTTCATACCCAATTGTGTTCTTAGTTTTTAAGTTTCCTTTATCTTTAATATCCATGTTTCACAGCCATATGTCAAAAACTTGCTTTCTCAGGGGAAGTAGTAATTTGCCTTTGAATATTGACTGTAATTTTCCAAATGCTTTCCACCAAGTCTTATTCGTTTTTTGACTTTTTCCGTGGTATTTTGATCCATTGATATCCATTCTCCTAAGTATAAGTAATGATGCACTTGTTCAACTTCATTGTCATTCATTTTTATTATTTCTGACTGCATATGGCCATTGAACATAACTTGGGTATTCTTTCAGTTTATTTTTAAGCCAGCTATTTTGCTAGCAATTTGGAGTTCACAGATATGAGTCTATAATTCAAGTGAACTTCAGTTACAGACAAGGATGTCATTTGCAAAGCGTAAATGGTTTATATATCTTCCATTCATCTTCAGGCGTCCTTTGTTTCTTCTCAATCAAGAAGTTTGAATAAATTCTTCTAGGCATGCTGTGAACAGGTTTGGAGATATTGTGTCACCTTTTTATGCTGCCTGTATTTCCATAGTGGAGATGTTTCTAGTGAAACGAATTGTTGCTGTTCTATTCTCGCACAATAATATACATCTCCACTATGGAAATACAGACAGCATGAAAAGGTGACACAATATCTCCAAAGCTGTTCACAGCATGCCTAGAAGAATTTATTCAAACTTCTTGATTGAGAAGTTTGAATGGTCTTGACATATGGCTCCTCCGCTTTCTGATTTCGTAACGCCTTAAGTATTGCAGAAGATTATTCTGAATTTAAGGCTTTTTCATCTGTTATACAACTTTAATATGGTCTACATGCAAAAGTCACTTCGAAGACCTGCTTATTATTTTGGTTGTGCAAGGTCTAGAGTTGCAAAGCCTATGAGCCAAGACTTTTCGAAACGCTTAGTAAACTACTGATGGTAGTGGGATGGATCGATAATTCTTCAAGACTTTTACTTCACCTTTCTTAAGTATCACAATAACGATACCCTTTTCCATACTCTTGATACATCATTTTTCTTCAACATAGGGTAAAACGTTTTGCCAAGATTCTGTAAATTACTTAAGCGCCTGCTTTTCATTTCCGTAAGTTCAGCTGTGACCCCATTCTCACCTGCAGCCTTTCCATTTTGCATGACCTTGGATGCTCCTCATAACTTCTTCTAGTAGAATCTGTAGCACTTCAGTTATTTCACAGTAATTCCTTCTTCATTTGCTTCGTCATCTTGATATAATGTTGACTGAAATTCTTCAATCCTTTTTTGCTTCAGCATATCTATCTCTGGATATGGTCTATTGTGTCACCATTTTTTTCCATTTCGCGAGTTGATTGAAACCATTTATTTATTGCTGTTCATCAAGGGCAGTTGAACATTTTAAGGATGTGGTTCTTCAATTATTTGTTGTATGATTTTACAATTGAATCGTTTTATATCTTCCTTCATATGTTTTCGCATTGTTTCGCACAATTAAGTATATTCAGTTTTATTTATTAGGTTATCAGTATGTTTCATTTCTTTTCATTTCTTCATAAGCTGTTTTTTTGTTCAGAAATTTTGTCATGTTTCTGCTCTGTTGGTACCAACTATTTCAAGTGAGCATTGCAAAAATGTTTTGGACAATAATGCCATTTCTTTCAGATTAATCAACACTTTCGTCAATATTAACATTTGTAAATCTTTTGTTTGCCTCATATTGGAATTTTTTTTTTCGAATGTTGAGTTTGTGAACGTCTACGTTTTGATTTAGTTGTAGAAACATTTTCCTTCTTTCTTTTTAATAATTTATTTGAATCTTATTGTGTATCGTACAATGGTCACTTCCAAAGTTGAAGATGTTGATAACAGAACAGTTCTGAAAGATGCTTTTCCTGTGGCTGAGGATAAAATCAGCTTCACTAGTTCTTAAATCTGGACAATTCCATATGCCCGCTTCCTACGTGTTTTTTCTTGACAAAAAAGTTTACTTTTTTGCAATTTCTATTAGTCTTGCTCTTCTATCATCTCTCGTTCCGCATCAAAAATTTACCATTGAGATTTTATCTGATTTTTGAGTAAAACTTTTTATGAATGCATTATCAGTGCTTAACTGCTCAGAATACCGCAGTTTAAAGTTCCAAGGTCTAGTCTCCAATAGCGGAATGATCTGGTTACCTGGAGATTCTTAGCACCCTCTGCCTCTTTGTTTAACTGCCTGCTGCTGTAGATGGTAACAATCTGGACTCCGGGGAATGAAAGCCATTTCATCGGTATCAGCAAAAACATACTTAATGAGTATTTTCTAATTTCGTTTGTATTCTTTCCATGCAAGTGGGTGCATATCCTTATGTTGTAACATGGTGCTAGTAATTGCGATGCATATATGTGTGTATCCAAATTTCTATATGGAATTCATTTCGTACTCTGTTATAGTATTGAATACTGCAGTTATCCATTCCTTGCCTGGTTATATTACCCCAATAGTTTTCTTCGTCTCAGTTATACCATTTATATCAGCATAGTTTTTCTTAGTTATTCTTCTCGTCTTACGTATTTTCCATTAATGATTCTTAGACTAGCAGTGCTTATCCTTAAATGAGCCGAATTTGGTCATAGCTGACTGTTCATTGTCTTCCCGGCAGAGGCGTACTGCCGGGAAGACAATGACTTTATAAAGTTCATAAAGGTTATCATATGCCATGTCATAAAGTCTGTTGGATGCCAGAATATTTAGTGCACACGATGGGCAAGTGATACAAATTTTACACTTATTGCAACTGGAATCCATATGCTCGCCATTATTAAGCAATGGCTTTAATACATCAAGGTTCGAAGCAAAAGAAAACAATTCCAATATTACTTGATCTTTGCTGATTTGTGGAGACAGCCTAATAATAATACCTTCCAATGCTTCATCTTCAAGGCCCTTCTGTGCATTAGTTTTAAACTTTGCTGCATCCAAGCAGGATAAATCTTTTATACAACCTTTTGTGTTATACAAAGCGTAAATCTAGTGTCTGTACAATGCGGTCCATTATTAGGTTAAACACATTTACTCGAAAATCAGCTAGAGAATCTGAGGAATTTCCTTCATCATCTACGAGTATAAGCTCATCTACCATTCTTTTCTTCTTTCTCTGCCTCTTAACTGGCAATGCTGTTTTCACATAGTCAATTTTCAACGTTTGATTTTCATCCATATTCAACTGTGAAATCTTGTCATTACATTTATTTATAAATTTTAATGTCTTGCTGTGAACGTGATCAAATGTTCTTCTCTGTTCCTTCAACTTTGTTGTAGCTGAATCTATTAAACTCCATGCAGTAAACATGTCTAAACCATTTGTCTGTAAATAACTTGATAATGGGGCTGTAGTTTCAAATATATACAAGTAAGTAAATGCTGTCAATACTGTTTCAAACTTTAGAAGGTTTTGAAGTAAAGCATGGGCTTCTTGTTTTCTTTTTGCATCAAACTTGTCTGAATCTTGTATCATTGAGAAGCATGTCAACAGATTTACAAAAGTACTGACAGCGGCTTCATCAAAACGTCCAAATGTAGTTGTTGCTGCATTGGATTTTCCTGACCATCGTGTCTCACCAATTAGCTTTAATCGTTTCATTTTTTCTTGTCCTAGATGTTTTCCAACAACTTCTATCTATATAGCCATTCTTGTGTATAATGTTTTCATAAACGTTCCTAAATTCTGGAGCAAATTGAAAAAAGAAACTGCAGGCACGCAAGATTTTGTTGTTTCAGTTATCACCAAATTCAAAACACCATATATATGAACATGTTGATTAGCCACATCAGTAATTTTACTTTGTAAACCATGATACTGGCCATGCTAGCTTGTATCTCCATCTGTACTATCAAATAAACATTTTGGGATTAATATTAAGATGCTGTAATGTTTCAGTCAATAGATCAAAATTTCCCTGTCCTGTACCATCATTACTTGGCACAACTGAAAGTAGTGGCTCACAGATAACACCTCTAAGCACATGCCGAATAATAATGTTAAACTGATTTATAGATGAATTATTTTGTGTTGAATCAACTTGAATAGAAGAATATTTTTCTTGAGAAACTTCACGACTAATTATTTCTTTTTATCATATTCTCCATAATTTGGATTAACATGTTAACATTTGTTTTACTCAGGCATGTAACAAGTCCACCACAGCCTTTGCTTTGAACCTCTCCTTGTTGTTCTAATCGTTGGATTCTTTGTATAGACTTGTTTTGTACTGCAGAAAAGTGAGCTGCTATAATATTTTTAAAATTATAGCAGTATTTTTAAAAGCTGCTATAATATTTTTAAAATTTTTTAAATTTATTAAAACATTGCCATGATTCAGAATCTCATTATCCAGAGTGCAGGCCGATTCATTTCTATGACCTCGAAAAGGAATTGCTTGCTTGCCTAAAATCTTTATAATGTCTATAATCCTCATGACAATACTCCTCTACTTCAATACTTTTTCTTTCTTTTTAATTAGTGAAGATTAAAAAAATTATCTAAGATGCCATCATTAACCACACTGATAAACTGCTGAACATTTCTGACATGTGTTGTCGATTCGTGTAAAGCCAAGCTCTGGCTAATACGCCTGTAGTCAGTAAAGCTACGTAGAAAGAGTGATGGATTACAAGTGATGGGAGACTCAAAGACTCAAAGTAAAGATACCGGAACAATGAAGCCAGAATAAGTACTGAGCCTGGGTTGGTGAATAAAGGATGCTATTGTATTTGTCTCTACATTCAAAGTAGCTCTTTACTGTTCTTGTAACTCACAATTCATTGCATCATAAGTATTTTTCTTGCTTCTTTATTATTTGTTGCGGAACTGTACATTGATGTGGATGGTGGTTGTGGTATTATAAAATCTGTAATAGACATGCATCGCTTGGCTGATTCCTGCCTTTTTGTTCCTTGTGACTCTTTGCGTTTCGGTTATTCAGATTTATGCTTTTTTTCCATGCTGGTAGGGGTAACATTCTTGAAATTAAAACTTAATTAAAAATAATCTACTTTGGGAAAAATGAACATCTACAACAATTACGCAGCAAGAACACATCAATTGAAATATGCTTTATAGATGCATCCATTATTAACCACAATTTTAACAATGACAGTAATTTTAAGTGTAGAGTAAATAAAGGTATCATTATAATTCTATTTTTTCCACCACCGACTTTAATTCAATAATAAAATTAGACTGGGATATATTGGCCGAAGAATTTAATAACACATTTAACCGACTAGTTTCGCAAACTTGACTGTTGTCTTTCTCTGGGAATACATAAGGTGATGAAAAACAGCTGAAAATAGATCAAGAAAGAAACATAAACGAGTACTAAACATTATGCAAATTCAAAAGACGCATTACATCAAAAGCATGGAGCGTGTGTGATGTCAGATATTGTTATGCAAGTGCGTTCTGTAATTTGCAGCAAAGTTGAATTCTAGTGTGCTAAGTGATCTCATGAGAGTCTTCCATATGTCAGCAAGGATAATCGTTGCTAACATATCCCTTGCTGATAATCCTTTGGTTCCTATTGAGGCTGCCTTTTGAATGGATTTTACCACAGTAGCTTCTTTGAAGTTTCGGTTACGAAAGTCTTCCTCTAAATATGGCATAGAACTTTTGTTCCATTCAATGTTGTTGTTGTGATTGGTATTTGAGAAATGAAGGGCTAACCCTTCATTTCTGAAATAGCTTAATTTCTTAATTTCCTGAAAGACAACGGCTATCCAAAAAATTTAATTCAAACGATACTTCTCTCCAACCCTTCATAACAGCAACTCAAAGAAACTCAATACAAATCTTCCATTGCCATTCCTTATGCTGGAATAGTTTCACAGAAGATTGCAACGCTTCTTAAACCATATGAAATAAGAGTAACTTTCAAACCAAGGCAGTCCGCAACTTGTTAAGCTCACCAAAGGATAACAATGCTTACTTCAAACATTCTGGCGTTCCCAACATCCCTTGTTCATGTGGTTTAAATTATGTATTACAAACTTCCAGAAGTTTGGAAATAAGAAAAAAGAATACATCGGAGACTAATAATAACAGAAAAGGTAATTCCGGGTTATCCCTTCATTTCTCGAATACCAATCACAACATTGAATGAGACAAAGGTTCTATGCCATATTTAGAGGAAGACTTTTGTAACCGAAACTTCAAAGAAGCTACTGTGGTAATCCATTCAAAAGGCAACCTCAATAGGAATCAAGGGATAATCCTTGCTGACATATGGAAGACCCTTATAAAATCACTTAGTACACCAGAATTCAACTTCGCTGCAAATTACAGTACGTATTTGCATAACAATGTCTGACGTCACACACGCTCCATGCATTTGACGTAACGCGTCTTTTGAATTTGTATAACGTTCAGTACTTGTTTATGTTTCTTTCTTGACCTGTTTTAAGCTGTTTTTTATCACCTTATGTATGCCCAGACGAAGCCAACAGTCAAGTTGGCAAAACTAGTTGGCTAAATGTGTTATTAAATTCTTCGGCCAATATATCCCAGTCTAATTTTATTATAGAATTTAAAGGTATCATTATTGAATCTTGATCTTGCGTTATGCGTACACTGCAACTTAAATATATTTACTATCTAGTATTTTTATACTAATTTTATACAATGAAAGAAAATACATTATATGAAATTAAAGGGCATAGGGCCACACTATATAAAAATATTAATTAAATACATACCTTTTATAAAACACATAAAACACAGCAAGCACGAGGTGAAGAGCTGACTGACAAAGCACCCTCAAACCGAGGCCGACGCAATGAAAAATATTTGCTGTCTTTGCAATGTACACCCTCTGTCCAAAAAGAAACCGTACTTTTAGAAAATAGAAGAAATTAGTGGCGCCACCTGTTGTATCTCTTTGTTGTCGAAAGCGGCAACCTTCACTAGTATTGTGTCAGCTGTTTATAACATTTGTTTCATTAGAAGCCGAGTTATAGTGCCAAGAGTGACAGTGTGTTTTGACGAACTGTCGGAAAATGAGTTTCAAACTGCGAGCTGAGATTAACTTTTGTGTTAAACTTGGTAAAAGTTTTACCGAAACGCTTCAAATGCTTGCTTCACAAAGCATACAATGATGAATGCTTATCCCGTACGCAAGTTTACGAGTGGCTTAAGCGATTTCAAAGTGGTCGTGAGTAGCTTGAGGACGACGAAAAGCCGGGCCGTCCAAAAACTAGACTGAGCGAAGTTAAAATCCAAAAATGCGTGATTTCATCAAATAAAACCCGAAATCGTCCCTTAGATTGATTGAAAATGAATTAGGGATTCCAAAATCAACTATGCACAACATTTTGACCGAGGGTTTGGGTCTTCGTAAGTTGTATCCACGATTTGTTTCCCACAAGGTGACCGACGACCAAAAAATGTACTGAATTGAACACTGCAAGAATCTCATTAAAACCTCTCGTAAGAACTCAAACTTCCTTTAATCGATTGTTACTGGTGACGAAACGTTGTGTTTTGAGTATGAGGACGAAATAAAGCGCCAGAGTGCTGAGTGGAGACCACCAGAAGAGGGGCATCCGAAAAAAAAAGTGGCTTGCAGAAGTCAAAAGTAAAGACAATGATGATTTCTTTCTACGATTGCCAGGGCATTATTCACAAAGAATTCGTTCCGCCTAACCAAACGGTCAATTTTAAGTTTTATCTCGAAGTTTTGAAGCGATTGATAGCGAGAATTCGTCGCGTACGGCATGAATATCGTGACGACCGACCGTTCGTCAAAACACACTGTCACTCTTGGCACTATTATTATTATTATTATTATTATTATTATTATTATTATTATTATTATTATTATTATTATTATTATTATTACGGGAGACTCGAAGGAGTCCATAGACTAATCGAGGGAGGCCCTAAACATCATGTCCATCATGTGCACAGTATCTATCATACTTTTCCTTGAACTCATTCCCTGTCATAGCACCCACAACAGACTCTGGTAGCTTATTCCATTCATTCATCACTCTCCAAGTAAAAAACCTAACTATAACACCCATACTAATACCACACTCTCGCCCAGCTTTCCATGGATGTCCCCTAGTCCTCCCACCACCAGTCCTGTTCTCAAAAATATCCTCTGAATTAATCTTATAGAAACCCTTCAGCAATTTGAATGTCTCAATCATATCTCCCCTTTTCCGTCTATCAACCAATTTCTGCAACCCACAAATCTTCAACCTGTTCTCATAAGGTTCATTCCATAGACCTGCTAGCATCTTGGTCAGTCGCCTCTGGATCCTCTCAACCTCCTCCCCATCAAGAAGAAACCTAGGTGACCAAATCAGGGCACAGCAGTCGAGAGGGGGTCTTATCAAGGCTCGATACAGAGGAACAATAACTTGCTTGTCTCTGCTCGTCAAAGTATTCTTCAGCAACCAAGTGATTTGATGAGCTGATTTAGCCACCTTTGCAATGTGCTGCCTAAACTTCAACTCCCTATCCACCAACATTCTCAAATCCCTGGCCACATCAATCTCCTGGAGTACAGTTCCACCAATGTGGTATACTGCTGCTAATCTTTTCACCCCAAAATGCATAACCTTACATTTTGTCACATTAAATTGACATCCATTCTCCTTAGCCCAGAACTCCAATCTATTCAAATCATCCTGCAAAATTTTGACATCATGTGCATTCACTATTGCTCTACCCAACTTTGCATCATAAGTGAACAAATGAACCGTTCCTCTCAGATCCTTCCCTATATCGTTAATGAACAAATTGAACAGCAGTGGTCCAAGAACAGAACCCTACAGCACATCGCTAGTCACAGGTGGCCGTCTTTTGGACTCTACTCCTGGGTAAACTACTCTCTGATATTTCTCCATCAACCACCCTCCTATCCATCTCACCAACCCTATATCCATTCCCATATGTTTGCAGTTTACGGATTAGAATTCCATGTGGTATCCTGTCAAAGGCCTTAGCCAGGTCCAGCAGTATCAGTGTAAACCCATTACCCTTATCCAGTTAAGCTGGCACTGTGTTATAAAACTTGAGGATGTTACTGAGCAATGATCTACCCTTCACAAATCCATGCTGTCCCCCATACAGTATCTCATTTTCATCAATCCATTCCTGTATTTTTCCCTTGACTACTTTCTCCAAGACCTTGACAACGACTCCTGATATGCTGATCGGTCGGTAATTTGAAACAGTAGTCTTGGATCTTCCTTTATGCAGTGGAACTATTTTCCCCTCTTTCCACCCCTTTTCACCCACTATAACTCGGCTTCTAATGAAACAAATGTTCACACAATCCTAATGAAGGTTGCCGCTTTCAACAACAAAAAGATACTACAGGCGGCGCCACTAGTCTCTTCTATTTTCGAAAAGTTCGGTTTCTTTTTGGACAGAGGGTGTATGCAATAGCTCGATACAAAGTTGACTCTGGCTGCACGTCACGATCCCAGGCTGGGATTCCCGACTAAGTTTCATTTTGCAGTCGCAATATTAAGGATCCGAGCCTATATAACGTATGCATCGGCCTCACATAACCTGAATCTGTATTATTTTTTCAGAGTTATTTATTATATTCTTAAATATAAGGTAACCTCGAAACATGATTTTATTAAACTTTTCTTATTAAAATAGTAATACAACGTAAAATTTAGTTGCATACAGTAATAATATTGAAACTTCTATCATATTTTCCAGCTACTAAAAGGTCATTAACATTTTTAACATATTGTCTAATGTTTAAGGGGCCCACTTGCCATCGGGCTAGCTGAGCCAATTTGCCACTGCTTCCCCGATACCCTAATTAGAATCCAGACACCTCTCACCCAGCATGGCACATGATCATTTGTGCTGATGTCATAGAGAAAATGACTTAAAGATAATATCTGTATTTAAATATTAGGTTCTATATCCATTTCTTAATGAGTGACTCATATACAGATGATTTTTCTGCCAATTTTTGGCTTAAATTCTGATATTGATCATTAATTTTTCTTCGCCCGTTTTTCGTAGCCTTTTGTCGAGGATACTTCTATATATCTTTCCTGGAATACTCGCTGATGAAATACCTCTGGCTTATTTATTATTTATTTTTACTTACAAATACTTGTAAGTTATATAAACTTGTAAAGTTATGTATGTCGAGTCGTATATAAAAGGTGTAAATTTATAATATTCAATATATACCGACTGAGCTTCCATAGCTCAGTCGGTATATATTGTATTCTATTGTATTGTATTCTGTATCTGTATATATTATAAACGAAGCCTTTTCGCTGGAAAGAGCTGGGTTCAAATCTCTAGGATGCGAAGAACCTTTATCATTTATTTTCAACTGAAAGTGAGGTAGTCGGTCTCATACAGAGGGGGCAGGGTGGGTATTTTCGAGCGAAAGCCCAGGTTTTCATCCCAAAAACATGCAAACCAGCCCCTTCAACAGACATAAATACTTACTGCTGGGCAAGGTCTTCCTTGTTCTTAATTATTATTCCCCAGTAAAGTATCATTTCTACCCACCAACAGTAAGTTTGAAGAGAGAAGAAGAAGAAAACAGCTTTACTCCGATCATCTGAGATTCGACTATGTGACTAAGTCATGTGTATGTGCAGTGTTGCTGCTGCAAAACTTGATAACACTGGTTTATTCATTTCAGGTATGACATCTACTTCTGCCTCAGTTATCGATGTTTATTCTGGTTGCATGCTGCTTCCTAGACGTTTTCTACCGTTGTTATCCTTTGTTATCTGGCTTAATAATTTTTCAAAATAAATACTTCAAACATTCGGACTGTCCTTGTCTTGAGTTTGTTCTCTGTTTTTTGGCTTTTAAAAATGTTTCACCTTCACAATATTTATTTTATTTATATTCTTCCCAAATGTTTCCAATGGCTTATGTTTAGAAACTTTACATGTAATTTAGCATTCTTGTATTTTCTCTGTATGATCTAAGAGCGTACACTGACTTATTAGTGAAATTTTTTATGTAATCTTTATTTTCATCTGCATCTGAAACTTCCTCTATCCACTCTGAAGTAAGTATTTTTCTATCCATGAAAGAAGGAAACGAAGTAAAAAACAAACCAAATGATTTACTAGCTGTGTCAATTAATGCTTTCTTCAGATCAGATTCTCTCGTTGTTTTTATGGGGTTTTCTTTCTTTAGTCTACAATTCACGAATGAAAGTTATACAGCTTTAATTCTTTTCTAATTCCTTTGAAATTTCATTTTTATTCTGATTTCCATAATGATATTTGTTTGTTCTCAATAATAGGTGGTGGTTCCTTCCTCCTTAAAATATCTTGTTCACCCTAAATGACTTTTAAATCATTTAGGTCAGTGCAGATGTTTTGGACTGCTTCGTCTGTTTCAGTACTAATTCGTAAATACAAGTTCTCGAATTAAACTATTTTCGGTGATTATTCTAAATAATTACAAATTCTGATTCCCCAAATGAAATTATTTACAAATTTTGCTAGTTAAAACAAATATTGGAATAGGATATAGAGAATAGCTATGAATATTATTACACTACAACTATTTGGGCGTATAATTTGAAGAGTAATGTCTATAATTTGTGAATGTAATTATTTACACACAATTAAAAGTAAAAACACTATGTAAAAAAAAACAGCGGATACTTTTGGTTTTTCTATGAATATAATAGGATCATATACATGTATATGAATTTGGTGGGTTTTATTATTTTCTTTAACTGAGTCACTTATTTTCATTTAACACGATACGAACCTTCGTCTTGCTCAGAGTCTAATGGATGTCTTTACTGATTAAAAATTACTTGTGAATAAGAAAATGGAATACTTCAAATGTCAGTCACATCACCATGGAAATCTTGTTATAATGTACCAGTTTTAATGACGCCACACGTCGTGTGTTTTGATGAAACAGCTTTGATTCGCATTTCCCTAGACGCTAAAGATATTGATCAGTTTCTCATACTAAAGCATGTGTATTTGAGCTAATCAATATTTATATTAATACAGCTTTAGTTCGTTTGCATATCTGAAGCTACAAACGTCATTAACGAGTAACACTTAGCACAGTGACAAGCAAACAAGTTCCGTTATTGCAGGAATAGAATGATGCAGTAGATTGCAGTAATGACTAATCATCGATTATCTCATAAAACAAGTTCGACATATATATATATATATATATATATATATATTTCTGAAGAATAGGAGGTTATTATTGTTGCTGTTTCGTTGTTGTTTGGATTTATGGAGGAAGCAACTTTCCGAATAAGAAAAACCTTCTACCTCACCACCTTCAGCGAAAAGTCCTTATAAAGGTTCTTTGCATCTTAGACGAAATTAGAATTTAGGTTTTTCTAAATAAACTGTAGATCACTTTTCTTAGAAGAACCATTCATGACTAACCTGCTGTAGTTCCGGTTCTATTCTGAAAAGTATCAGTTCTCCACTTAATTCAACAGAGATAATCAGCAGAAACAGCCTGCCGCATTTTGAGACTTGAATCTGAAAAATAACAAACCACACCACTTTAAAAGTTTCGAACAAATAGAAAATAACTTTCTTTAGGACATCGTTCAATCGATTTTGACAAAATTTGAAGTTAATTGAAATGTAATGACTGTTCTCTTTAAAAAATAAATCAGATAAATTGGTCTAAAAGGAGATCGCCTCTTGAGAATATCATCCAACAACCAATTTAGACCAATTTTGGCACGAAGTGTTTCTTACACTACTCAAGTTCTCCTGAGAAATGGAGTCTAATCGGACTAAATGAAGGGGAGAGGGGATTGCAAGTGATCCTTTTATCTACAGACAACTCTATAGTTCGTTCGAATCGCTGAAATGTTCTCGACTAATCTGGAACACAATTGTTTTTCACGTCGATTTAGCTGCCCTGGGAAATGTCATCCAATCTGAATGAATGTTATTTACGTTGGTTGAGTTCCTCTCACCATTTCAGTGTGATCCAAAATGGATAACAGGATGGTAAAAGAAAAATATATAAAACGCCAGTGAAATCGTTAGGGGGCGGATTCTTCACCGATTTTGACAATCTATTCCTAGACTGTTTTATCTAAAATGAGCCAACTTAGGAGGAAGTAGGAGGGTCCTGTGTTAGAAGATAAGTCCTTGGTGACATTAGTGTTTTAAGAATTTTATATAAGTGCCACCATAGAAAGACTGTAAACCTATAGTAATTTATTATCCTGGATGAAATAATGACTAGATCATTCAGAAAACTTGTTCTCTAGAAACAAAATTTTGAAACGTCGAATGAGCCTATTAGTGGTTTCATGTTTTCATATTTCATATGACAAAATACATCCAGCAACTTTTATCTGACAATCACGATGACAATCACAATCTATGTCCACGGTAAGATCAGAATTTGCTGCCTGTTATTCAGAGAGTTGATGATACGCTATGTACATAGCTAACCAAGCAGTTAGCTAAGTTATTGTGGTCTAAGTTGTTTAAAATGTATTTTCTCCTTTGAAATTCGAGCACCAATATATAACAGCAGCAAAAACAGTACCACTAATTATTGAAAATCATGCTGTGCAAATTTCTAAATTGCAGTTTTGGTTCACGTTTTAGGTGCGTTTCTAAGAATTTATGAGCAACTGTAAAAGATTTTGTTCATCAGTCCAAAACTGGCTTTCATTGACATTGAGATGTCTGAGAAAGAGTGATCTTTATCAAAAATTTGTCATTTTCGTTTCAAATGGACTATTTAAAGGCGCATAAAGAAAGTCTGCTCTCACTGGATAAATAATGGATAAATAATATTTAGTATCAACACAGAAAGATATCGTATCCATGATTCCATTTGGTTTCAACTGACGCATTTTTATTTATTCGAAGTGATTAGAATTGTCATTAATAGTTCCTCACTTTCGTAACCGATGTAATTTAATTTAATGCATTTTTCCGAATCGTTTCAGGTTTCGTTTCGGCCAATTAAATTATACGATACAAGGAATTATATCCTTATTTTAATCCTTAGCGTATTTTAATCCAGGCGTATGTAAACAAAGTTTGCTCGTGAAGTATCTTCATGACTAGCTACTTGTATATAGAGATTACATTTAAATACATAAATAATAATACTAACAACGTATTTTACATTTCATATACATATTTACGATGACTCATTTAATGTGATAAGAGAGAGAGAGAGAGAGAGAGAGATTTTTCCTATTAACTATATTAGTTGTGGAATAATTTTATATTCTACAATTCACAAATATAATTCACAAATTATATTTACAGTTTCTTTTTTATTATCAGTAGGGGAATGCTGAATGGATTCATTTCACTTTTTTAACAATGCTATTTGTTAATCAATAATATAATTTTTTTTTTTCAATTTCAAATTACATTTTATTTTGATTTACATTTATATTATCAATTATACACTTATATTATCAATTACTTTTCTGTTAACATGCAATAGAATTGCTGAATGTATTCATTTTACTTTTTGACAATGCTATCTTTAAATCGATAATAATAATAATAATAATAATAATAATAATAATAATAATAATAATAATAATAATAATATTATTATTATTTTTTTTTTTTTTTAAGAACTTTATTCATCATCATTATCATCATCATGCGTATCAAGGATTTAGGCCTAACATTGCCTTTTCCAGCCTTAGAAGTCATCTTTGAATCGTTTAAGAGGAAGTCCTGGTTTTCTTTTTCCCAATGGCTTGTACTTTAAGGCTTGTTTTGGTAATCTTTCTGTTTTCATTCTTTGAACGTGTTCCATCCATTTATGTTTATATTTTTTAAATTTTTTCTATTACTAGTTCTTGGTTTAATTCTTTTATAATAGGTGCCCCATAAGGATCATGATTGTAAGGGAAGCGGCACTCCCAGACCCCTAGCTAGATCTATCCTCTCCTTCTTCTCGTTACTGGTTCTTGGTTTAATTCTTTCATAATTTCTTTGTTTCTTTTGCGATCAAATAGGGTATACTTTGTAGTTTTTCTCATAAACTTCATTTCTGCTGTTATTAATCTTTGTTTGTCTTTTTGTTTTATTGTCCACATTTCGCTTCCATACATTAAGACTGGTAGGGTTAATGTATTGTATACTTTTAGTCTGGTTTGTTTTTGAACTAGGTTTGGTTTAAATATAGAGTTAATTACACCTGTTATTTTTAAATATTTTGTAATTTTTCCGTTGATATCTTTTTCATTTTCATAAGTGATCATACATCCTAGGTAGTTAAATTAATTCACCTGTTCTAAGATCTTGTTATCTATTACTATTTTAGTTCTTGCTGGATCTTTTCCTTTAAAGGTCATAGTTTTTGATTTTTCTGTTGATATTATCATACCATAATCTTTGGATATCTCATTTAGATCTAAAATAGCTTTCTGTAAGTTATCTTCAGAATTTGTAATTATTATTTGATCTTCGGCAAAAAGAAGAGTGTTTAAGTTTACTGTAGGAGAAAGTTTAATTCCTTGATGTAAATTTTTATTCCATTATATTATTATTCCATTTAAGTAGATATTAAAAAGAGAGGGGACATCCCTGTCGGAACCCTTGGTTTTTCTCTCTCGTATATGATAACTCGTGATTTAATCTTATTTGTATTTGATTATTTACATATATACTTGTCATAGCTTTTAGGATATTATTTGGTATTTGTCTTTCTTTTAATATGTTAAATAATATGTTTCTTTTAACTTTTTCAAATGCTTTATCAAAGTCAATAAATGCAATATGTGTTTCTAAATTGTATTCTCTTCTTTTCTCTATTATTAATTTTAGGCAAAAGGCCGGGTCTATACATGATCGTCCTTTTCTAAATCCATTCTGTAATTCTAAAATAAAGTTTTCGGAATATTTCATTAGTTTGCTATTCAAGATTATGCTATATATTTTGTAACAGGAATTTAGTATACTGATACCGCTATAGTTTTTCGGGTCATCTCTATTACCTTTTTTAAAGATAGGAATCACAATTGCTTTTTTCCATTCTATTGGGGGGATACCAGTTGAGTAAATTTTATTTAAAAATAATAAGTCTTTCTTTGAATCTTGTTCCAGCGTATTTATATAGTTCTGAACCTTGGTGATCTTCTCCAGGTGATTTTCCGTTTCTTGTTTCTTTCAGGCTGATTTCTAATTCTTCTTTAGTTATTTCCTTTTAATTTTCGTTAATTGTTTGCCAGTTGTCTTTTTCAAAATATTTGTCTGTCCACAATTCTGTGTAGTAATTTAGAAATTCTTCTAATTTCAATTCAGTGTTTTATTTTATGTTTTCTTTGGTATCTGCATTTAAGTGTTTCAAAATCTTATATACATTGGATCTTATTTTATGTGAATCACGTTCTAAATTAGAAACAAATTTGTTCCCTGATTCTCTGTCTTTTTCTGACTTCTCTTTTAGCTATGGCTCTTATTATTTTATATTCTATTTCACTTCTAATCTTTACTGCTTAACCATTGGTGATAGGCTTCTTTTTTCTTTTTGATGATTTCTTTGACTGTATCATCCCAGATCTTTAGTTTTTTCTTCAGTATTTTATTGAATTTTTTGGCCTTTCCTAAGCTTTTCCTTTCATTTGCTGCTGCATTTGGTATCGTTTTTATATAAAGCCGTTCTATTTCTATTTCTTCATTTTGTTTTACTTTATCTAGATATTGGTTTCTTTGTTCATATAGCCATTGTACAATTGTGTCATTCAATAGTCTAGTTTCATAAACAAATGTATCAATTTTTCTTTCTGTTCTTGTTACTTGTAGCCATTTAGATGGTAATCTTAATTTTATTTTAACAAGGAAGTGGTCACTGCTTATTTCATATCCTCTGTGAACTCTAACATCTAGTGAAAATTTTGATGTCTCTTCATTTAATATAAAGTAATCTAATATTGATTTCCATCCTCTTGCTGCCCAAGTATATTTATGTAGGTCTTTATGTTTATAGAAGGAATTCGTTGTTTTTAGGTTATTATAAACTACAAAGTCACTCAATATTTTACCATTCCTGTTTAGAGTATGTTCTCCATGAATTCCTACATTATTATTAATTTTCGTGTTTCCAATTCTTGTATTTAAGTCTCCTACTAAAATTACGTAATCATTTTTATTTATTTTATTATATATGTTTTGTAGCTGATTATAAAAATCAATATTATCCTGTTCTCTTCCTCCTTCTGGGGCATGTAAACCAATTATTGTTGAATAGCCTTTATCTATTTTTATTCTAGCTTTTATTATTCTTTCATTCCATAATTTATAATGATTTAACTGTTTTGAAAGGGAGTTATGAATCCAAATCATGACTCCTGCTTGTGCTCTTTGGTCTCTGTCGACTCCACTGTATATCACATTAAAATTTTCGGTTCTCATAGTTCCTTTTAATTTCTTGTTTTGGTACAGTAATTACTGCTATTTTAAAATTTCTTTCATTTAATAATTGGACTAATTCTATTTCTTTATATGTTATTCCTCTTACATTCCAGTTTGCTATGTGTATTATATTTTGTCGTTTCCATTTTTGTTTTACCTTTTCCATTCCAGGGTCGTTTCCCATAGATTCAATCCGGTTATCTTTTTCTGTCAGCTTACAAGTAGAATTATGTTCTCCATATCAGGGGACTAGCCTGACGATGGAATAGTTCAGTGGTAGGGCTACTACCTTAAGGCTTCTGAACTACCGTTCTTCCAAATTTAAACCCATAGGAGGAATAGGGTATATTGAAGGGGGAAAGAGTAGATTATAGAAGAATTATAGTAAGGTTTATAGAGTGGGCATAGTTTTAAGGCCAGAAATGAAAAGACCTCATGACCCTCGAGTACTCTAATAGCATAAGGTCCTAAAATAAGAAGATTTGGCTGATAAGGCCTTATAAAGATTAAAGTAAGTGGATCTTCCTCAAAGTAGAAGAAGGGCAGGATAGATCCAGCTAGGGGTACATGGGAGTGCCGCTTCCCTTACAATCAAGATGATTGCCCCTTTCTGCCCAATATGTTTTGCATACATATAATAATTACATTATAAAATTATAGAAATTACAAAATTGAAAAATTCTAAAAATTGCATACATATAATTGATTGTTGTGTAGATTTCTGAAATATTTACACAATTACAATAATCATCTTTAGTGATATTCAACTTGTAATTTTTACAATATTCAGTACTAAGTTCTGCATATGTGATTCATTTTCTACACTGCATTTCATTTAAACTTTTTTTGATAATAATACACTTTTGCATCTATATTTAAAACACGTGTTCTTCTAATATTAGCAATGAAGATTACACTGATTTTTTGAATAAGGATAATAATAATAGTATGATAATGTCACTGATAAATTACATACATATGATTGTTACAGATATTTTTTGGATATTTACACATTATGTATGAAATAACAGTTTTTCTATTTTCATCGTACAGAGTATTTACATATTTACAATTAATGCATATTACACTTGATGCTCTGTACCTTATATCGTACGCAGTTCAGGCACATTATTTCTTTTCAATGTTTTTTTCTTTGGATACAAATTCATATACTTTATATATATATATATATATGTGTGTGTGTGTGTGTAAAAAAGGTTTTAATATAAAACACGACAAGTTTCGGTCTGTAACAGCTTTAAATACAATTACAATTTCATGGTAATTATGTGTAGAGACTCTCTGTGTTGTTCATAGTTTTTTAACCTTCAGTGTTTAGTGTTTTTACTTTTTTCTTTCTTTTATAATGTCACCTGATGAAAGCTGTTGCAGGCCGAAACTAGTCGTGTTTTTTATATTAAAATATTTTAAATTAAATCTCGGTTCTAGTCATTCAATTCTTCATATATATATATATGGGTGATCCGCACGTCTTAAGCAACTCGTGGTAAAGGTGGAATAAGCTCTGATGACTATTCTTAATATTTACTCTTAATGCAAAGCATATCTCTTTGAGAAGATGTATGATGCTATGCATTAAAGGCAAGAGGGCCACTACCCAGACCGGTTTCGACCTTTATTGAGGTCTCATCAGTGGGAGCCAGGATTAGAAATACCAAGGTTTTAGTAATACAGAGCTTATAAGTATTTTACCAAAACAAGTTACCATAAGGTGCTTTGAAATTATTAAATAAAACTCTCAGGATGAGAGATAGATGTAGAAAGTTTTTTAGCTTGGGTGTAATATACGTTAAAGATACCAAGCTATTTTAAACCTAGTTTTAATCCATTTCCCAAGTAAGCAAACAGACAAGAAAGTCAAGTTTGCACCTGCAAGTAGTGCAAGTCAAAGGTCGAAACCGGTCTGGGTAATGGCCCCTTGCCTTTAATGCATAGCATTATACATCTACTCAAGGAGATGTGCTTTGCATTAAGAGTAAATATTAAGAATAGTGATCAGTTCTTACTCCACCTTTAGCATGAGTTGCCTAAGACTTGCACTACGTGCGGGTCACCCAGACTTTCACTGCTTCACTAACTTAGTAAAGTAGTGAAAGTCTGTATTGCAGGCCGTGAAAGTAGTGAAAGTTAGTGAAGTAGTGAAAGTCTATATATATATATATATATATATATATCTTCATTATTATTATATGCAGTACTGATTGTTTTGTTACATAATTTACAGTCTTTGATTACGAGGATTACGTTGATGAGTGAGGCAGATTAATCCCACCTACTTCGAAACTTGGGTTACCTTTTATGAAGAGAGTGGGATTAGCCTTCACTATTTATGTTGTTACTGTTTATGGATGGGATGTAGGCATTGGATGCTGGTGATTTGTGATGCGTATATTAGTGTTAATGGTATATTAACTTTGTTGATATATTTTCCAGAGTTCGTGTTTTAATGTTCTCTAGTTATCTATGCGTTTTAAATTTCTTGGTAGGTTGTTGAGTAGCGTGGGTATCTGATGTGATCTTACAAAAGAGCCGTATGAGTTGTTGAAGGGTATAGGGATGTAGAGAGTTGTTGTAGGTCGTGTTATACGATATGTCTCTGTTATTTCGATAGGTGATGTTGAAGTAATTCCTTATTAATGTTATGTAGTGTTTCAGATTTTTAATGCTCAGGATTCTGTGTATCACCATGCGCTGGACGGATGTTGGCTGTTGCTTATAAGGTGTCCAAATAACTGTTGATACAATTTTCCTGTGTAATGTTTCTAATTTTGTTAGGTGGCTGTTTGATGCATTTGCATAGACTGTTATTCCGTATCTGAGTAGGGATTCGCAGATGCCGTGATATAGAAGTTTTTTTTATGTTAGATGGAATAATGTCTTTTACTTGGAAGAGTTTTGCTGCGATAATCCGGAGTTTGGTATGCAGGTATTGGATGTGTTTTTTCCATTTAAGATGACAATCTATATAGAGACCAAGGCATTTTGCATGTGTTACAGGCTTGATTTCGGGACATTGGCAGGTATTTTTGTTGTTAATGCAGCTGTGTGACAGTGTATATCGATAGTAGTGCGGGGCGTATGATTCTTGGGTTGTGTATTATCAACATCTGTGTTTTGGTGCCGTTGATTAGAATTGCGTTTTGGTAGAAATATGTTGTGAATAATAATAATAATAATAATAATTTATTTTTATTTATCTTTTTTTATTGATTGCTAAAATATTGCTAAAATATGTCACTCAATATGTTTATTGTATGCGTAAGCATACAATAAACATCTTGATTGACATTGCAACATATAATTTTACAGAATTCAGCACTAAGTGCTGCATTTTCTACATTGGATTTTTTCAATTAAAAATTTTAATAATACTTTTTTACCTCTATATTATGTATTTACAACAGATGTTCTTCTAATATTAACAACAAAGATTATACATAATTTTTGAATATAGAATATACAGAATAATAATAATAATAATATTTTTTAATAGTAATAGTAATTTATTGATTGCCTAAAATATTTACACATACAATAGACATACATATTACACATACAATACAATAATAATAATAATAATAATAATAATAATATTTTTTTTACATTTTTATTATTTCTCAGATAAATTACATTTAAATTACACAATTATGCATAACAAATACTTTTTCGTACATAAAATGTTTTTAAAATAATAATAATAATAACAATAACTGTTTACAACGTATATATTATAATATTCATAATGATGATTATTACAGATGTTTCTTTGCAATTTTACACTCTATATATACAATATCAATGGATATAATCACTCTACATTGGATATTTTTGTTACACTTATTACTTACATTTGTTTACATATGATACTTACATTACATACATTGGTTTACATGTGATATGTACATTACATGCATTTTTACATATGATACATCTTGGATGAGAACTAATTTCTCTGCTTTCATCCTCGAAGCATATATGTAAGCTTATCTGAGGAAGACACCAGTTGGTTTTTATTTATTGTTTTATTTTTTATTTTTTTGCTGTGTTGGGAAGCTACGAAATCAATGATTGAGAAATTCGCGCACACGCACACGCACGCACGCACGCACGCACACACACACACACACACACACACACACACACACACACACACACACACACACACACACACACACACACACACACACACACACACACACACACACACACACACACAGTTTCGCGTGGCCTTTCCGTAGTGATTATTGTATTTATATGTGATATAATTAGTTGTCTGAGCTCTTGTTATACGGTAAGTATTTCTGACTGTCCTGTAGTTGACATCGAAATAATGTTTTAGCAAAGTTGCATAGTCACATAAATGTTTTGCTGTCAATATTTTGTGTTCTGACATGTACTGTACCGAAATTAATCAATTTAATTTGTAAGGTGCACAGAAGGTATGCGTTGTTATAGCGTATCTTAGTATATTTTGGCATAGTGCTTTGTATATTAGTGATTTTAGGCATATGGGAACTATATCCTTTAATCTGTAGAGTTTGCCACTTATTGTTCGGAGTTTGTTGTGTAGATGGTTTATGTGGCTATTGCAGTTCATATCTGCATCGAAGTAAATTCCATGGTATTGTATTGTTTCAACCTGAGTGATTGTAGTGGTTTTGCTGTTCTGTGTGTTTTTTATGTTGGGAAGTGGATGTTGGATGGTTATATATACTGTATGTTATCAACTGGTCGCGTCAGTGTATTTCTGAATATCATCAATTTTGTCTTTTCTGAGTTTAGGTGTATGAAGTTTTTCGTGAGCCAGTCTATGATCAGATTTATGCCATGTTGAATATTTGTTTGGGCTATGCTTGCGTTATTGTGGATGGATATTATTGCTGTATCGTCTGCGTATTGGAATATCTTACCTTTGAGTGGTACCTGATTAATATCGTGAGTGTAAATGTTGAATGCAGTTGGGCAGAGTACAGTTCCATGTGGTACTCCACAGGTTACTGGTAACTCTCTGCTTCGGTTTGATCCGATACGTGTACTA
The DNA here is from genome assembly GCF_054136105.1 of Typopeltis vanoorti. NCBI lineage: Eukaryota > Metazoa > Arthropoda > Arachnida > Uropygi > Thelyphonidae > Typopeltis > Typopeltis vanoorti. The sequence goes on along the minus strand of NC_143556.1, from coordinate 116,429,613 downwards.
TGCTTTCTATTTTGAAGGTAGTTTGTAAACTACGTGTGAAGAGACCCGTCTATTCCAACATGCCTCAACTTTTCTAACAAGGTTTGATGTGTGAGTGTATCGAATGCGTTAGTTAGATCTATAAAGACTATCATGGCAATTTTGTTTTTGTCTAAGGCGGTATTAATTACATCTGCGAAGTCTTCCAAAAGAGATGTTGTTCCCTTATTTTTCTGAAAACCATATTGTGTTTGGGGGATAATATGAAAGATCTCAGTGTATGCTGTGAGTTTCTTCAGTATGATCCGCTCCATAATCTGATTGATAAATTTTAATGTTGCTATTGGTCTGTAATTGTTGATTAAATTTCTTTTTCCATTCTTGTTTATGGGTGTGATTATGGCGGTCTTTAGCATACTTGATATCTGTCCTGTTTTAAATATTTTATTTATTCATTTTAGTAGGATAGGACTTAAACTAGTTGCATGTTGCTTTATATCTTTACGTCTTATACCATCAATTCCTAGGCCTTTGTTTGGTTTGCTGTGATGTATTGCAGAGAGAAGTTCTGTTTCTTTAATGGTTGGGAACCATGATGTATGGTTTGATTGTGGTCCAAGTGGAGGATCACGTTTTGTGATTGTGGGAATATTTCTGTGCAGTTCTTGGATGGAGTCTGCAAAGTATTGGTTAAAATCATTTGCTGTTGTTGGATAGGTTTTGCGTCTTTCATGAAGCTGTGTTTTATGGTTTCGGAGGCGGTGGTGTTGGGAACACAATCTAGCATCTCATTGATCAGATATCAGGTTTGTTTCATTGTTTTGTGCAGAGGTTATTTTGTCTCTGTAGTAGCTTCTTTTTGCATTTCTTATTTGTGTTGTAAGACGATTCCTTGTTATCTTATATTCAGTTTTTAAAGCTGTTATTTAGATGTCGCTTTAATTCTTTCCATAAAGCGTCCTTTCTGTGTATTCTTGGATTAAGGTTTGTGTTATCCAAGGATTTTGTGTTGTTTTTGAACGAATTCGGACTTTCTTTGTAGCTTTCTTATATATTTCCTCCAGTGTGAGTTTAATGTTGTTGTATAAGATATCTGCTGAATCTGATGCCAGGTGTTCCCAGTCTGTTTTCATTATTTCGTGGTTGACTATTTCTTCGTCTATTATTGTTTTTTTTTTTTCGCTTTTCTTCTGTGAGACATTGCATTGATATTGTCTTGGTGTGCAGATTTAGAGCGGTGAAGTAATGGTCTGCTACTTTGCACTTTATGACTGATGAAGTTTAACTGTTTGGTAGTGCTCGAACGTTTATATGATCTAGACAGGAGTCAGTGATAGTATTTCCAAATATTTCTTCTCTAGTACATGAAGTTATTGTTGGTATTAGATTATACATGGATAGCGTGTCTAGGTATTGTACAATGTTGTTCTGGTTTTCGTTTGCAATATTTATGTCTATATCGCCAATTATCATTAGGTATTCGGTTGAGCATATTTCTTGGCGTGAAAGCCAGCAATTGAGTTCGTACAAGAATTTTATCATGTTTAGGTTTGGTGGCCTGTAAATAGCATTTAGTATTATGGCGTGCTGTCTATTGATGGTATTAGTGATTTCGAGCAAAGAATTTCAGCATGCTCAAACTGATAGGCCGTTTCTTTTGCTATTAATTTTTGTTTGATAAATATTAATATTCCACCCCCTCTTTTTGTTTGGCGGCATGATCTATGTTGTTGGATGCCTGGAATTTGGAAAGCATTCTCTTCGACATTAGTTATGGATACTTCTATAAGAATCAATATATCAATAATATGAGTGTAATTCCTCAGATAAGCCTGTAACAATAACCAATGTTTTCGGATGCTTCTGATGTTAATATGCAAGACCTCTCACTTGTACTGTGTTTTGTTTCCATGCATCAAGCGATTCGAAAGTACAATTACTGATGTATTCTGGTGTAATTACATCTATCTGATGGTTCACATTCATTTTTGTTGTGTTGAGATCTTCTTATTGAGCTAAGTTGGAGTCTTTTGTTTTACTCTGGCAACCTATCTATATCTTCCGAGCTTTTTATTTGTATAGACTTTGAAGTCTGTGACTTTCTCAAGAATATTTTGCCGTTTTTGATTCATAAAAATTGATAATTTTTTTCTGTTTTTTCTTTTCTTGCTTGGTTCAAAAGATTCTGATTGAAAGGTGTTAAATACTCAGAGAGAAAAATTGGCGTATTGTCTTGCGATGCATCTAAATTCTTGACAACTGTTTTTTTCAGTCTGGTGGCCTTTATGAGATTGTCTCTTGTAGCCTTGCTTGTCAGATGGATTATTACCGGTGCGGGTCGTGGCAATCCTTGTTTTTTGTTCTTCCTGGGAATCCGATTTATGGTCTGAATAGCATTATGCTGTAGGGGGATGTCAGTTGCATGGCCTAACTTTAAAACTACGTCTCTGAAATTTTCTGTGGATTCAGTTTCTTGAAGACCGTTTATGACAAGGTCTTCTTTATATTGTTGTTGGTTTAAAACTTCGTATTGTAGTTTCAGGAATTAAATTCTTGACGGAGTTCCGATGTGTCTTTTATCAATTTGTGCTGCCTGTCAGTTAGTGCGTTAATGCTGGTTTTAATGTCTTTTACCGTTTTTAAGACTTCTTCGACTTTTGAATTATTAAATTTAACAAACTCTTCATATTCGCTAATTTTTTTGTTATTTGTTTATTCTGTTTATTAAATAGTTCTTGGACAAGATCTACCAAGCTGGCTTTTATATTTTCTAAACCTTTTTCTAATAATAAATTTACGGAACTCAAATTATAAGACTCACCGGTATTTTTTTTGTCTGTTCAGTTCATCGTCCGATTCTGCCTCTGGCGTAATCAGTTGCGTCGTGGGTGGCGGCTCGTCTTTGTTCTCTCTGCAGTATAGGCATTTCCATTCCTCTCGCTTGGCAGTGGATTTGCGTCCATGTTGTTTCTGAGATTCCGGAACATGTAAAGTGAAGATTCCTAAGACATTTCCTGCAGGTTATATGACTTCCGTCGGACGATAATTCCTTCAGGCACTTGTTGCACTTCATGGCTCACCTTTCTTCCCTTGGACAACTGTAAAGATGGCGACATCCTTTGTTCTATGCTCGTTAGTGACCACGGTGAACTCTACTCAACCCTCAGCACACTCAAAATTTGGGTTTAACTTGGCCGATTTCGATGAATTATATATTACTGTCTTCAGCGTGAAAAGAAGGGTCATTTTGTGACACTTTTAAATTAGCAACCAAATAATAATACTTTTTTTTTTATTGTTCTTTCAAATATTTACATATATTCAGTATATTATTTTACAAGGTTCAGCACTTGGTGCTACATATAATGAGATTTAAATAGTAATGATGATAACAGTTTTTTTTTTTATATATATAACAATCCTTATAATAATTTACAATTATATTGTTCAGAGTTACATAAGTCGTATAATATTACATGTTGTGGTTTACTTTTTTTTTTTTTCAAGTTTGAAAAGGGGTGATTATACAACAGTATTTACACATATGCAATCTAAATATTATGTTTCCTTATTCTCAAAAACAATTGTGTAAACTCGTGATTTACTTTTAAAAGAATTTTTTTTTTTACATTGTATACATTTTTTACAGTTATTATATACATTACATACATTTGTTACAATTATTATATACATTACATATATTTGTTTACATGTGATATTTACATTAAGTACATTGGTTTACATATAGTACATACATTACATACATTGGTTTTTCATGTGATACGTACATTACATGCATTTGGTTACATATGATACATCTTGGATGAGAACTAATTTCTTTGCTTTCATCCTCGAAGCTTATATGTAAGTAAGTTTACCTGAGGATGACACCAGTTGGTTATTATGTATTTTTTTTTTTTTATGCTGTGTTGGGAAGCTACGAAATCTATGATTGAGAAATTCGCGCACGCACTCACACGCACACACACACGCACACACACACACACACACACACACACACACACACACACACACACACACACACACACACACACACACACACACACACACACACACACACACACACACACACACACAATAACTTGGAATGTATTGATGCGTCGCTGAACTGGAAGCCTGAGCGAATATATTGTGTTTTAGTAAGTTTGTATGGGTTATTTTGGGTGCATGTTTCTTGTTCGTAGTATGTCCTGAGAGCTCTTTTCAGGCTATTGTAGTTTGTAAGGTTTCTGTATTCAAAAGGTAATTTGTTTATCATGTCTGGGATGTAGAAGTTTCGTGTGGCCTTTCCGTTGTGATTATTGTATTCATATGTGATATAATTAGTAGTCTGAGGTCTTGTTATACGGTATGTATTTCTAACTGTCCTGTAGTTGGCATCGAAATAATGTTTTAGCAAGGCTGCGTAGTGACATAAATGTTTTGCTGTCAGTATTTTGTGTTCTGCCATTGCAATGTTTATAAGGTCGTGATTTTCTCTTTGTTCCCAAAAGATCAGTTTTATCATTTTGTACTGTAGCGACATTAATCTATTTAATTTGTAGGGTGCACAGAAAGCATTCCTTGTTATAGCGTATCTTAGTATATTTTGGCATTGCGCTTTGTATATTAGTGTATAATAATTTTATAGTATAATTTTATTAATATAATTATTAATAATAATTTTATAGTAAAAAGTAAAAGTGTATAATAATAACTTTGTATAATAATAATAATAATAATAATAATAATAGATTTTATATAGCAAAATAACACTTTATACCTATACAATAACATGCATAAATATACAATACAATTTAGGAAATAATGCTACAATTTCTCACATGTGGTTCAGTTCAGATTCCAATTCACATAATACTTTGCATTGTATGCTATTCATTTTGTAGGACAATTCATGTAAAATTATTATAACTATCACAGTAATAGTTTGCAATTGTAGTTCACAGTTTTAAAGGTGGTCAACATGATTACTTTTCAGTTTATATATACCGTATATGTCGACATATAAGACGACTCTCAAATACTACAGAAAACCCCTCGTAATCATGGGTCGTCTTATACGGAGAGTATAAAAAGGGAAGCTTAATTTCTTGGATGAACATTTAGGTAGTTACAATAGGTCGTTATATAAGAAAACAGGCAGTGTTTAAAAACAAATCAGATTAATTTTTTGTTACATAAATTTATTTAAAATATTACAATAGATGTAACTCTTAAAAAACAAATAATAATTATTAACCTAAATTTTCATGTTAATTTTCGTCATTATCTGTTGAAAATAGTTCTTCAGATTAATTGTTTAAATGATCGTCATATGGATTCCAGTTCGAATCCGGTGAATTGATTTCGTTTTAATCGTCATCAGAGTCCCACAACAAATCATCTTCCGTACCATTCATAAGATTAGAGATACCACACTTTTTAAATGATTTTATTGTAGTCTCTATCTATCTATCTCTCCCGCAGTCCTTAATGGACGGTAAATTAAGACAGATGGCGCCCATCTCCTCTTCTGTCTTCGTCTATATATCCTATGGCTGTATCTTGTATGTTCACGGGTCCGGTTTGCCTGTTTGCGGGATGAAAAACCCCAGGATGAAATGGGGAAAAAACCCTGCTGTCGGCGCCCAAGACCAGCTAACTTGACTATGGCTGAGGAAGATCCTTCAGCTCCTCACGTCACCGACGGGAATCGAACCTAGGACACGCCTTCCGCAGGCATATGGTTGCGAAGCGCACAGCCACTAGGCTAACCGCGCGCACTTGCGGTCTCTACTTTTACTTTATTCCATGCTTTGATCACAAAATTGCACAACATATCAAGTGATGCAGCGCGCATAGATCCACCTTTTGTAAATGATTTTTCACTAGTCAACATCCAATTATTCCACTCTTCTCGCATGTGATCTTTAAATAGTTTGTTCAAGCAGACGTCTAGTGGTTACAATATAGAAGTTAAACCACCTGGTATAACAGCAATTTTGCTGTTATTTTTTTCTAGAAGACTTTTAGTATTCTCAGTTAAATGACTGCGAAACATATCCCATACGAATAAACTACGTTTCTTCATTATACTGCCTGGTCGGGTGTTCCACACGTTATTTATCCATAATTTCGCACCATTTGGAACCAAGTTAAAACCAATGATCATTGGTTTTAACTTGGTTCCATTAGCCAAACATGACAACACAACCGTAAGCCTCGTTTTTTCATTACCTGTACTTCGAACTAGCACACTCTTACTACCTTTAGACTCCACTGTTTTATTTGCTTATCATATCAAAACTCATAGGAGTTTCATCCTATTTCCAATATTTGACAATAGAAATTTATGTTTTTGTCTCAACTGAATAATACATTTTTGGAAACTGATAAGTTTGTGGTCAAGATCTGCTGGAAGTTTTTGAGCAATTTTCGCTTTTTATCGTATTACCAGATTTTGTCTGTTCATAAAACAATTACACCATCCTGAAGTAGCTTGGCATTCTATACTTTCATCTGGATTCAATCTTGACTATTTTAGTTCATATGCTCTAAACATATTTCTTGCCATTTCAATTACCCTTAATTTAAGCTTCCGTTTTGTTGCTAGTTCCATGATTTTAATAATTTAAAAATAAAAATTTAAAAATAATCATCATCATCAAATTCCTGCCATGTACCCTCAAGGGGTGTACAGGAGTTATCTCACAGAAGAACCAAAGAAGTTGGTGAAAGGTCTGGGGATCTAAAACTCTTTTGTGGGTCATGTTATGCGATGTGTGTCTCTGTTGTTACGAATGCTGTTGAAGTAATTCCTTAGTAACATAATGTAGTGTTTCAGATTTTTAATGCTCAGAATTTTCTTCATAGCCATAAGGTGTTCGGTTGGCTGTTGTTTATGAGTTCTACAAATCATTGTTGAAATATTTTTTTATATAATGCCTCTAATTATTAGATGGCTGTTTGATGTGTTTGCGTAGGCTGTTATAGTGTACCTGAATAGTGATTCGCACATACCGTGCTACAGGAGTTTTGTTACGTTATATGGAATCATGTCTTGGAAAAGTTTTGCTGCAATGAGGCCGAGTTTAATATGTAGGTATTCTATATGTTTTGTCCATTTAAGATGGCAATCTGTGTAAAAGACAAGGTATTTTGCAGTGTTACTAGTGTGATTTCGGAACATTGGCAGCTTTTTTTGGTTGTTAATGTAGCGATCTGTGTGACACAGCGATAGTGGTGATGGGGGGGGGGCGCTCATGATTCTCAGATTGTGTATAGTTAACATCTGCGTTTTGGTACTGTTCATTATAAATGAGCTTTGGTAGAAGTAACTTGTGATTTCGTTTAGGTCTTCTTGTGCTTTGGAGCGAGAGAGAGAGAGAGAGAGAGAGTGGTGTTGATATCTGTGTGGACTGCTGGTAGCGCGGTGTCGTCTGCATATTGGTATATTTTACTTCGTGTGGCTGGGTAGTCAAAGTCGTTAATGTATATGTTGAACACGGTAGGTGATAATATGGCGCCTTGTAGGACTTCGTGTTTTATCTGTATACCCCGGCTGTAATGTGTACCTATTTTTGTTACTTAGGTTCTTTGAAAAATAGTTCCTGAACGAGGTATGCAGTGCTCCTCTTCTTCCGAAAATAATTTGGTCAGCAGTATGTCAAGTGTATCAAAAACTTTAGTTAAATCAACAACAAGAGTTATGCTTATGACGTTAGCCATTATTCTCAAATTATCAAATTATCTTCTAATAAGGTGATGGTCCTTTTTCTTTTTTGGATGTCGTATTGGTTTTTTGAGATAATGTTGTCATTTTGTAAATAGTTCTGTAGTCTAGTGTGTGTTATTTTTTCAAGAATTTTGGAGATGACTGGTAGGTTCCTTCAGTTCCTGTTTTGTTAAGAGTGGAAAATAAATGGTTGGTTGTTGACTTTGTGTTGCTAATGTTTTGTTGATCGTTGGTGGATTATCTTTTTTGAGTTGTGTGATATTGTTTGTGAAGGGGAGTAAGTGAGTCTACTAGTTTCTTTGGTTCATATCCTGACCGAAGGTTTTTGCGATAAAATCTGTGGTGAAGTTTTCTTTTTTCGAGTTAGTGATTCATTAAGTGTAGCCCATGTTTGCTTCATATTTTCATTATATTCCGTGAATTTTTGAAGGCAGTGAATTTTTGCCCCACGAATTTTTATTGTTAGTTGATTTCTTGTGTTTTTATATAATGTTTGCAGATGAGTGTGCTGGGTGATATTTTTAGTTTTTCCATAGATTTTCCTTTATAGTAATACTATTTAAAATGTCAACATTTATCCATGGATTATTGTCTGTTTGTCTCCATGTTTGTGTAGGCTGTGTTGCTTTCTTGTATATTTCTGTGAACATTAGTTGGAAGTTCCTGTATAAAATTACAGGGTCGTTTATTTTGAGTAGGCAATTCAAATCTGTATTTTTATAAGGTTATCGACAATGCTTTTTTTAAACGATAATAACGGAGCGCACCACGTGAAGGTGAGGGATATTAATGATATTAGGTCAGAATCCCTATTCGGTTTTTCACATTCACAAGTTGATGTGAAGGTCTCCTAGTTATTTGATTGGACTTTTACGCGACCTCAGTTCCTGTTCCTTTATTGTAACATTAAATCAAATTCCCAAGAGAGAGAGATTTTGTTTTTATTTCATTTTATGCACTTCTTAGAGTTTAATTTTCACCATCATAAATCATTTACACAGCAAAAACCCCAGACTCAAAATCACGGATTAGAAAGAGTCTCTTTCCGTAGAAGAAATACAATAATCTAAATATTAAACCTTCCAAGGTAAGAATAGGTTATAAAAAGTTTTAAATGTTTCAGTTTACTGCTAATTGTTCTCAGAGAGATTTAAAAAAGCTGAGATATACTTATCATGATATCGGAATGCATCTCTTTTTTACCTTATGCTGATACCCCTATAATAATAATAATAATAATAATAATAATAATAATAATAATAATAATAATAATAATAATAATAATAATAATAATAATAATAATAATAATAATAATAAATTTTCAAGTATATTGTAATAATCAGATCTTACTTCTGCAGTTACAGTACTTCAAACACTCTTCTTGAAGAAAATATTGCAAACTATACGTATATATATAAACTGCTGTTGTCGTTACTTTTCTCTTAGGTACAGTTTCCTCTTTCTTTCAATCAAGACAGATGGTTGTTATCCGCCTTCTTTACTCCCATGATGGGCTAAAAAATAAATAAAATAAAAAGAAGAAAGAAAGCTGCTTTGTGCTATTGCTGTTTGCAGTAGAAAACATTTCAACACAACACTATTTTACTTCGCTTCTCAAATTATCGGGATTGTACTGGATGTCGTTTTTTTTTTTTTTTTACTTCCGCTTATTCTTTAGGGCTTAATTACTGCAAAAATTACATCAAAGATATGGACTGCTGTAATTTAGGTGATTAATAAAAGATAGTGTTACAGCTTACACTTAAAAAAAAAAAGGAAGAAAGGAAAGGAAAACATTCTGAAGTCTTTTATGATTTGCACCGTACTGAAAAAAAATAAAATAAACGATCGATCAAATATCCACACTTTAAAACAAAGTCAGCAAACTAACGTTGCCGTTTTGAAACCTCATGAAAAAAAAATTGGAAAATTGCTAGTTTTGAATCTCTCAACTTTAAGTCACTGTAACTTCCGCGAGTTGATGTGTGAGTGGTTATGTTTTTGCACTACTGAAAAGAGGTGATCTTCAAAGTATATATATATCTATATTTTCTTCTTAGAGTTTAATTAAAAGTCCTGATGAGGTTGGTCAAGTGGACAGCTAATCTTCTCTCCCAGCAATAAGTCATGGGTTCGAATCCCGCTGTAGCTCAGGATATGTGAGAATATCTTTAGTTGGAGTTGAGTTTCTTTTGCCTCCCACTGCAAGAAACCACTACGCTGCTTACTAAAGGCCTGAAAGAACTTGGGAAAGTTGCATGTTTGTCACTAAGCAAGGCTTCCGACATCAACTCTCAATCCACCCACAGTGCTAATGTGCCCTGGATGGTTAAGAGCGTGCACGTTTCGTGGATGGGATTCAATTAAAAATAAATAAATAAAAATAATAATAATAATTTGACGGTGAACGTCAGAGAAGCTCAAAACATTCAAAACTGTTACGCTCAGGTCAGGAGAGTTGAAAACATTCAAAACTGTTACGTTCAGCTCAGTAGACATTTCAATCAAAGGTATTAATAAAAGACTCGAATTATGTCTATTGCTAGACATGGATCTAATATCTGAATATGCATGCTATTCGGATAGTATTTCCATTTCTTTAGTAGGATATTAAATAATCTGAGACCACATCTTCATAAACTATTAAGCATTTTCATAACTTCTTTAAAATTGTTATAGAACAAACATTAATTCACCTACTCGATGTATAATGAAACGCTTATTATAAATATAATAATTATGAAACTTTGAATAAGTTTTAATACAAATATGAAGTTTTTGAAGCCATTTCTTCATTTAAAAAGAATATATATGCAAAACTGAGAGAAGGAAATATTTCGTATACTGCGTGTCTGTAACTATTGACAAGAATCAGTGACTTGTACTGGTGTGATTACATGGAGAGCAGGCATTAGATCTCTTCAAACCGGTAAGTGCGTCTGAATGCTATACCTACATGAACATTGTTGCCGACTATTTGCATCACTTCATGTTCACAGATTATCGATCTCATAACGGTTATTTCCAACAGGATAATGCTCCATATCACACACACACACACACACACACACACACACACACACACACACACACACACACACACACACACACACACACACACACACACACACACACACACACACACACACACAAATAGTCCGCGAAATGGGTCAAGAAAGATGTGGGGGGAGGAGTTGGTATGGAAATGAATACAACTGGGCCGAATTACAAAATAAATTATCGAATTGAATAAAGGCTGGGATAGCAAAATATTGTCTATAAATTGAATCTGTTCTCCGTCCAGTTGGCCTACTATGGTGGGAAAAACCACCATCCATACGAGTCCGGTTATTTCAGCTTCAGAGGGAGGCTCCTATAAAAAGCTTCGCGCCCTGGAAATAGGAATGAATATTCTATGAGCTGATGCTAGGAAATATCACATTGTTCATTATTTTCCTATATCAACTTCCAGTTTTAATCTCGCTTTCATTCATAATCCAAAATGCTACGTTATGCATCCGTACACAAATGACCTATCCAATGACCATATATCAAACACCAACCTAATAAAATATTTCTAGGTTCCCGAAATCACACCCGTAACACATGCAAAATACCTTAGCCTTTACATAGATTGCCGCCTTAAATGGACAAAACAAATAGAATAACTACATAATAAATTCCGCATCATCGCAGCAAAATTCTTCCATGCAAACGATATGATCCCATCTAACGTAAAAAATCGCATATATATCGGTATTTGCGAACCACTACTCGGATACGGTGTAACAAGCTACGCAAACACATCAAACAGCCATCTAACAAAATTAGAAACATTACATAGGAAAACTGTTCCAACGATGATTTGGAGGCCTCATATACAACAACCAATAATCGAACCGCTTGTGGCTAAAATTTGAAACACTACATAATGTTACTAAGGAATTACTTCAACAACACCAATTACATTAACAACAGAGACACACATATCACATAACACGATCCCGAACAACTTTTTGCATCCCTAGACCCTTCAACTCACATGGTTCTGCAGTGAGATCACATCTCGTATCCACGCTACTCAACAACCTACTACAAAATATAAAACACATAGACAATTACAGAACATTAAAACATGAACTGTGGAAGCTATACCAACACAGTTAATATAGCATTTACACCTACATACATTTCACGAATCATCAGCATCCAACGCTTACATTCCATCTATATAAAAACACCAAATAACATAAATAGTGTCTGCTAATCTCACTCTCTTCTTAAAAACTAACCTTAGCTTCGAAGTAGGTGGGATTAGCCCGCCTCAGTCAGCTAATCCTCATAATCACCATTATCATAGTTATTATTATTATTGCGATTATTCACTTAACACTGAACTTTTTGAACAGACTGCAAATGTGTTAACTGTATAACTGCTGAAGCTGTATATAATAATCTTAAACTTGCATTTAACAAAATATATAACAAAGCATTAACAAAAATAAAAATACGCCCCCAAACGAAACAGAATCCATGGATAACAGACAACATATTAACAGACATACAAAGAAAAGATGCCTTATGGAAACAACTTAAGAAGTCGCCAAACAATATCGCTTTAAAAGCTGAATACAAAAGAAAACGGAATCTCCTAACAACCCAGATTAGAACGACAAAAAGAAACTATTACAGCAACAAATTAACAACAGCTCAGAATGACATAAAGGAAACCTGGCACCTGATTAATGAAATGCTGGACAATATACACAGAACCACTGCCTCAGAAACAATAAAACACAGCTTTGCCTGCGACCCCAAATCCCTCAAACAGTTGTAAAACAACTTTAATCAGCACTTCGTGAACTCTTTCCAAAAGCTACAAGAAACAACCTTTCCTCACACAAACGAACATTCTCCACTAGGTCTACGAGCAACCCAGTCGATGTGGTTCCCCACAGTAACAAAAGAAGAACTATCACTGGCAATTCAACAAATTAATCCTAACAAAGGACCGGGGATAGACGGAATCAGACCAAAAGACATCAAGAAACACTCAACCGACCTACTTACAGTTATACAAAAACTGTTAAATAAAATCTTCGAAACGGGACACATACCTGAAACACTGAAGACTGCATTAATCACACCCATACACAAACAGGGAAAAAGAAACATAATAAGTAATTACAGACCTATCGCCACGCTGCCTGTAATCAACCAAATCATGGAGCGCATTGTACATCAGAAACTCTCCACATACGTTGAAAAATTTCAAATCATACCCAAAACACAATATGGCTTTCAAAAAAATAAAGGAACAGCAACACTCCTGGAAGATTTCACAGATCTAATAAACGCTGCATTGGATAAAAACAGAATAACATTAGTGGTATTCATTGACCTAACAAAAGCATTTGACACACTAACACATAAAACCTTGTTAACGAAACTTACCCATATCGGAATTGGAGGTCGTCTACTCCAGTGGTTTAAAGCATACACGAAAAACAGAAAGCACATCACACGTATAGGATCAGCACACAGCAAAGAGGTAATGTACATGTAACTTGTGGAGTACTGCAAGGAGCTGTCCTATCTCCCATTCTATTTAACATATACACACACGACATAAGCCAACTCCCCCTAAAAAGTAAAATCTTCCAGTATGCAGATGACACTGCCATAGTATCCATTCACAACAATATCGCTTACAAAAATATGCAACACGACATCAATGAAATCACTAACTGGTTAACCGAAAATGGCATATATATAAACCCTGGAAAAACAAAGCTAATGATATTCAAAAATCCCCAAACCCTGCCCATAGAAACTAAATATCTCACTATCAAACATTCATCCTCCTATACACAAAGCGCAGAACCTAAAATCACAACCATCACACAGGTGAAAACAACACGCTATCTTGGACTTCACTTCGATGCTGATCAAAGTTGTAATAGCCATACAAACTACCTACATACCAAGCTTAGGATAATAGCAAGCAAACTATACAGATTAAAAGACATTGCCCCAACCCACATAAAAATACTAATCTATAAAGCATTATGTGAAAACATTTTAAGATATGCAATCACATCATACGCATTCTGCACAGACTACAGACTTAACAGGCTACAATGGTTGCAAGATAAAATGATAAAACTGATATTCTGGGAACAACCCACTCTTATGCAGGATGTACGGACAAAACACAAAATATTTAAAGTGAAACACTTACGCCACTACACAGTCATGTTAAAACACTACTACAGCCCAACATATAGAGTAACCAGAACAACATATCAAATAACAAGACCACAGTCAACAAACTACATAACATATAAGTACAACAATCACTACGGCAAAGCCACCCGAAACTTCTACATACCTGACATGATAAACAAACTGCTATTCGACAACAGAAACCTAGGAACATACAGAGAGCTGAAACAGGCACTATATAAATATTATAACGAGAATGAAAATTAGAGCAATTCCTGTATCTCTCTCCCCCACCACACATGTACAAGAACTACAAGAACACAAAGAAACAAACACACCATGTCTAAATCCAACCCTATACTGCACAAAAAAAAAAGAAAAAGAAAAAAAAAGAAAAACAAAAGTTAAACTGTAATAGCAGTCGAAGTCTTTCAAGCATGTACCAACAAACAGTAAAATCAACACCTGGCTTGTGACCAGTATAGGAACACAACCATGAAACCACCTCCCTCTGTCATCTATTATCTTCCTCAAATAACCTCTGCAAAGTTTCGAGGAAGAAAATTACTAAGTTGCAAGAATCTGTTATACACACTTGTAATGCGTTATAAATATTATATATATATATAATTACTACAGCAACTATGTATGCAATTCATCTGAGACATAAAAAATAAAATAAAATAAAAATAAATAATAATGATAATAAATAAATAAATAAAAATAAATTATTATTATTATTATTATTATTATTATTATTATTATTATTATTATAAAATCAAAAATTCTGTATAATCCTTATTGTAAATACTGTAAATATTAATATTGTATGTAACTTATACTGAGACATAATAAATTGTTCAAAAAAAAGTATTATTATTATTATACCTCGGAAGATATAGACAGGTTGCTAGAGTGAAACAAAAGACTCCAACTTAGTTAAATAAGAAGATCTCAACACAATAAAAATGAATGTAAACCATCAGATAGATGTAATTACACCAGAATACATCAGTAATTGTACTTTCGAATCTCTTGATGCATGGAAACAAAACACAGTACAAGTTGAGAGGTCTCTCACTCTTGCATATTAACATCAGAAGTATCCGAAAACATTGGTTATTATTACAGGCTTATCTGAGGAATTACACTGATATTATTGATATATTGATTCTTACAGAAGTATCCATAACTAATGGCGAAGCGACTGCTTTCCAAATTCCAGGCTTCCAACAACATAGATCATGCCGCCAAACAAAAAGAGGGGGTGGAATATTAATATTTATCAAACAAAAATTAATAGCAAAAGAAACGGCCTATCAGTTTGAGCATGCTGAAACCCTCTGCCTCGAAATAATTCATCATCATCATCATACGTATCAAGGATTTAGGCCTAGTATGGCCTGTTCAGGCCTTAGAGGTCATCGTTGAATCGTTTAAGAGGACGTCCTGGTTTTCTTTTTCCTAATGGCTTGTACTTTAAGGCTTGTTTTGGTAATCTTTCTGTTTTCATTCTTTGAACGTGTTCCATCCATCTATGTTTGTATTTTTTAATTTTTTCAATTACTGGTTCTTGATTTAATTCTTTCATAATATCTTCGTTTCTTTTGTGATCAAATAGGGTATACTTTGCAGTTTTTCTCATAAACTTCATTTCTGCTGTTGTTAATCTCTGTTTGTCTTTTTGTTTTATTGTCCAGATTTCGCTTCCATACATTAAGACCAGTAGGGATAATGTATTGTATACTTTTAGGCTGGTTTGTTTTTAAACTAAGTTTGGTTCAAATATAGAGTTAATTACTCCTGTTATCTTTAAATAAGTAACTAATTACTCGAAATAATTAATACCACGAATATAGAGCATCCCATAATACTTAATGTTATTTACAAGCCACCAAACCTAAACATGATAAAATTCTTACAAGAACTGAATTGCTGGCTTTCAAGCCAAGAAATATGCTCAACCGAACAAGTAATGATAATTGGCGACATAAACATAAATATTGCAAATGAAAACCAGAACAACATTGTACAATACCTAGACACACTATCCATGTGTAACCTAATACCAACAATAACATCATGTACTAGAGAAGAAATATTTGGAAATACTATCACTGCCTCCTGTCTAGATAATATAAACGTCCGAGCACCACCAAATAGTTACACTGCATCAGTCATAAAGTGCAAAGTAGCAGACCATTACTTCACCGCTCTAAACCTGCACACCAAGACAATATCAATGCAATGCCACATAAGAAAAGCGGGGAAAAAACAATAATAGACGAAGAAATAGTCAACCACGAAATAATGAAAACAGACTGGTAACACCTGGCATCAGATTCAGCAGATACCTTATGCAACAACATTAAACTCACACTGGAGGAAATATATAAGAAAACTACAAAGAAAGTCCGAATTCGTTCAAAAACAACACAAAATCCTTGGATAACACAAACTTTAATCCTAGAAATACACAGAAAGGACGCTTTATGGAAAGAATTAAAGCGACATCTAAATAACAGCTTTAAAAATTGAATATAAGATAACAAGGAATCGTCTTACAACACAAATAAGAAATGCAAAAAGAAGCTACTACATAGACAAAATAACCTCTGCACAAAACAATGAAACAAACCTGATATCTGATCAATGAGATGATAGATTGTGTTCCCAACACCACCGCCTCCGAAACCATAAAACACAGCTTCATGAAAGACGCAAAACCCATCCAATAACTAGCAAATGACTTTAACCAATACTTTGCAGACTCCATCCAAGAACTGCACAGAAATATTCTCTCAGTCACAAAACGAGACCCTCCACTTGGACCGCAATCAAAACAGACATTATGGTTCCCAACCATAAAAGAAGCAGAATTTCTCTCAGCAATACATCAAATCAAACCAAACTTAAACTAGTTGCAACATGCAACTAGTTTAAGTCCTATCCTACTAAAACTAATAAATAAAATATTTCATACAGGACAGATACCAAGTACGCTAAAGACCGCCATAATCACACAAATATACAAACATGGAAAAATAAATTTAATCTGCAATTACAGACCCATAGCAACATTACCAATTATCAATCAAATTATGGGGCTGATCATACTGAAGAAACTCACAGTATACACTGAGATCTTTCATATTATCCCCCAAACACAATATG